>NW_022680843.1:0-66222 GCF_009764315.1 Trachypithecus francoisi
AATTGCTTGAACTTGGGAGGCAGAGGTTGCAGTGAGCCAAGGTCACACACTGAACTCCAGCCTGGGCAACAGAGCGAGACTCTGTCACAATTTGAAAAAAAACATAAGAAAGAGGAGGAGGAGGAGAGGAGGAGGAGGAGTAGTGTGACCTCTCTAAGGCAAGGCAGTGTCCCACTCTGATTCACTTCCATGTGTAGAACAGGACCTCCACCCTGAAGGCACTCACTCAGGGAGGCTGCTGGGATGGGTGGATGCACAGTTAAGGTCTTCATGGTGGCTGGGGCTGACCCCATCCCCTTGCTCTTTCCACACACCTGCACACTCATCACTCCCACGCTCACACCCACCACTGAAAGCCGGCTGCTAATTTGGTTTGCCTAACAAGGTCCCCAGATGAACAACACATGCTTCCCTACCTCTCCCCTGCTAGGGCCCCACCGTGTTCTGGGATGTACTCAGGGATCAGGAGAACAAAACCTCAAGGAGTGAAAGGACATTCCAGGGTGCAAGCCTCTGCATCCTCCTCCATGCCCTAACCCCTGCCTGACACACCCTCACCCCTGTAACTGGCCAGCTCCTACCAACCCTTAAAGTTTCACCAAGTTCAGTGGTGGCAGCCACACCCTAAAGTGACTGACCCCCCCCATGACCTATGCCCTTACATAGTCTTCCTGACCTTGGGTACGAACAAAACCGGTGACTGGCTTCTAAACAACAGAGCCTGGCAAAGTAAAGGGATATCACCGTCACAGTTCATCACCTTCGCACACTAGAGAGAAAGGTTTCACCTGCATGGGCTGCAGGAGGGAGCTGCTGGGCTGAGGTCACCCCCCAGGACCCGGGCCCAAGCAAGCGCCACACCACGCCCCCCGGTGGCTGAGGGCCCCCGATCGCCGGGGGATGACCCACCTCCCGCAATCCGGGCCCCCAGCAGCCGCCACGTCCCGGCCCCGGCGGCAGTGTTGCTCCTGGCAGTGTTGCTGGGGCTATTCCCCTGGCTTAGTCTTAGGGAAGCACACGCCTTTGAATACTGCTGAAGCTGTGACTACCCAAAGCGCACCGGAGTACTTTTGCCATATGGGGTGTTAGTCACTGATACACGTCTCAGTCAGACCTGATGGATTCTTGACCCCTTCCCTTTTTAATTTTTTAATTTTAATTTAAAGTTTTGTTTTTTAAGAGCACAACCTCTCAGGTGGCCACCGTGAATCTCTGCTGTCTTCAGTTGGTTGAAGCCTATTTGCTGTCAAATATATTCAAACATATTGATCAAACATATTCAAAGCCTGATGATGCTTCCCTCGGTTGTTCTTCTGCTGTGTGACCTCCGCGCCCGCAGGGTTCAAGACTGTCAGAGCTGGGAGCCCCCTTCACAACTACCAGGATTTCGGGAACCTCCTTTATCTAGCCCTGGGGATGGAAGAGATGTCATCGGGGCGGAGGCTTATTAGGTTTACATGCCATTGATAACAAATGAGGAGGTTTTCTTTTATATAAGGGGAGCTTCTTATAATGTGCTTTAGTAGGGTAAAGAAGCTTTTGAGGTTTGCTTTCTCTAGAAGGATAATTTGTGATCCTGCCCTTGCTTTCAACAAAAATATAATTTGCATACCAGTGCATGTTGTATTACTGAGCACTGGCTGACAAACGGTTCTTAGTCATCATTCACTCAGCCACTGTTTCTTGATGGCATGTGTGCCAGCTGTAGTAGGAACTTGCTAAAGCTCTAGGACTAACCCTTATGAAACAGGGGTCCTGGGGGAAGCAAATGCATATAAATATAAACGTTTGTGGGGATATCAGAGGGGGTGACTATAGGTGCAAAACTTTATTAATTCATTGTCGTATCTAGGAGGTTTTGTGTCTTAGCAGCGTGTTCCATAGTCACACATTCCTGCATCAAAATATTCATCATATTATTTTGAAATTCTCTGCTTAGGTATGTATTTTCTCACTAAGTTTAGAACTGGTTAAGGACAGGCTATGGGGTATGTAATATATGTACAACACACACATATATATATATTACCATTGTAATATACAATATATACTTATATATATACACACATATATATTTTCCCCTCTCTATATATACACACAACACACACACACTATATATACACACACACATATATATGAAATACACACACACACACACACACACACACACACTTCTGCCAAGCACAGAAAGTCAAAACTAGGCAAGGGTTCTTTTAGGGTTTATGAAAAAATAGATGTGCTTAGTTGAGAGCGTCCTTAAGTTGCCAGGGGAAAGACAGGATGGATTCACAAAGAGAGATAGTTTTTTTTTTTTTCTCCTTTGTTTAACTCTTGAATTCAAAATAATCCAGACTTACGGAAAAGTTGCAAAAATAGTACAGGGAATTCCCGTATGGTCTTCCCTCAGGTTCCTCAAACATTTCACCACATTTGTACTTTCTTTTTCTCTCTCTGTAGTTTTTTTTTTTTTTCTGAAATGTTTGAGAGTGGAAGGTAGAATGCAGGCAGGGTGAAGGGGGAAGGAGAGAGGTGGATTTGGAGGCTTTTTTTTTTTAACCTTCTGAGATGGAGTTTCGCTCTTGTCACCCAGGCTGCAGTGCAGTGGCACGATCTCGGCTCACTCTAACCTCTGCCTTCTGAGTTCAAGTGATTCTCCTGCTTCAGCCTCCTGAATAGCTGGGATTACCACCACCACCATGCTCGGCTAATTTTTTGTATTTTTAGTAGAGGGGTTTCACCACGTTGGCCAGGCTGGTCTTGAACTCCTGACGTCTGATGATCCACCTGCCTTGGCCTACCAAAGTGCTTGGGATTACAGACATGAGCCACTGTGCCTGGCGATTGGGAGGTTTTTGTAGTAACCCAGAGCGCTATGATGAGGGCTGGACCTGGTTGGAAATGATGAGGAAGGTGAGAAGTGGTTAGGTCTGGCGTATATTTTGAAAGGAGAGTTTAAATGGATTGGATGACAAGAGAGAGAAAAAGAAGTTTTAAGGATGATGTCAAGGATTTTGGCCTGAGTAACTGGAAGACGAGAGATGCTGTTATTGGGATGAGGAAGATTATGGGAGGAGTGGGTTATAGCACGGGGAATCAAAAGTGCGTTTTGGGCATGCTAAATTTGAGGTCCAAAAAGAGATGTTAAGAAGTGTTGGCCGGACACGGTGGCTCACGCCTGTAATTCCAGCACTTTGGGAGGCTGAGGCGGCAGATCACCTGAGGTCAAGAGTTCGAGACCGCCTGATAATTATTAAAATTGATCATTGATGTTTACTAATTAATCATATTATTGCTGCTAATATCGCAGGGGGTGTACACCTACCTGTGATGTTGTTCCTAATATCCAGGGACAGAGGACATGATCTTAGTTTTAATATCGCAGTAGGTGTACACTCACGCTGTGACACTGATCCTAATATCCAGGGGGTAGAGTATGACATGACTCCCAACATAGCAATGAACGGACAGCCACCCGGTGATATTGCTCCTAATATTCATGGAAGAAGCATATGATATTACTCCCAATATCGCAGGGAGGATACAGCTCTTCTGTGATATGGTTCCTAGCATCCGGAGGGGGAGAGGATGATAATAGTTCCAGTATCGCAGGCTGTGTTCACCCGCCCTGTGATATTGTTATGAGGATCCTGGAAAGGATATGACTCCCCATAGAGCAGGAGGCGTACATCCAGCCTGGGATATTGTTCCTAATATCCATGGAGAGGAGAGGCTGATGTTACTCCCAATATGGCAGGGGGTGAACATCCACCCTGTGATATCCTTCTTAATATTCCAAGGCCGAGAGGTTGATATTACTCCCAGTATCGCAGACACTGTACACCCCCATGTGATACTCTTCCTGATATCCGGAAGGGGAGAAGATGGTATTAATCCCCATATCACAGGAGGTGAACACCCACTCTCATATCTTTCCTAGCATGCAGGGGGAGGGGGATAATATTATTCCAATATTGCAGAAGATGTACACGCCCCCCCATGATATTGTCCTTAATATTCCAAGGCACAGAAGATGATATTACTCCCAATATCGCAGAAAGTGTACACCCCCCAGTGATGTTGTTCCCATGATCCAGGAGGGAAGAGGATGATATTACTTTCAACCCCTATACCCTGCAATGCTCTCACCCTGCAACACCGACACCCAGCTCAACCTGACATGGGACCAGAGGTGCTGGCTGGGGGTGTTCATTGCTTCTCTTTTCTCTCTTGCCAGACTCAGTAGAGGAAGCTGAGAAGGAGCAGCCACAGGAACAAGGTAGCTTTTGCCCGTGTCTCAGGCTTCCTCTGGTTATGAGCTGGGCCTTGGAGTAACTCCGGGGGAGGGGACAGAGCTGAGTACGGTGGGCATTGGATGCGGCTGTCACCCCTCTGTGGTGCGGGCTGGGGGCTTGGGGGACGTTGACTGAGGTGGGCCTGAACCTCTCATCTACTCTGACACTGGAGGCTGTGGGGTCCCACACTTCTTCCAATGAACATGCTGGCCCCCGCCTGGTCCCCGACCGAGATGGGACATCCTTTCCACTGCTGGGGCCCACGTGGAGCTGTGGGTTCCTTTCACATGACCTGGAGAGGCTGCAGCTCACCCTGTGCTCTGTCTCAGAGATGGGAGGCCACACTGCCCTCAGCGGGTAGCAGAATTCAGAGCCTTAGGTTGCAGGGGCCTCAACTGAGGTCCCTGAAGGGTCTGCTCTTTCTGAGGGGTTGATTCAGGGAGGCCCTCCCGTCTCCGCTCTGGGGCTCTGTCTCTTCCCCTCACACAGGGTCCGCATGTGAACCCTGGTGATGTGGACGCACCAAGGGCCCTTGGAAGTTCCCTGGGAATGGGATCCATCCCAGTACATTTGGGATGCAGGCACAAGGTCCCAGAGGAGGCCTGGGAAGCCAGTGGGGAAGGGAAGGCTGTAGTAGGTTTAGCCTCGGGGAGGGGGTGGTTCCACCCTCTGCCAAAGTCCCTGGAGCAAAGGCACGTGGCTCTCCAGCTGCTCCAGAGGCCAGGGTAGTGGCTGGGAGGGGCTGTGTGCCTCTGCCGGGTGGGGGAGATTTCTTAGCTAATTTAGTGAAGTCAAGTCAGACATTTGCCTCTAAATCATATTTATTTATTTTTTAATTCCAAGGCTTTACAGATGAATAAGGAGACAGTTTTTGGGTTTTTTTTTTTGTCTTTTTTTTTTGAGACGGAGTCTCGCTCTGTGGCCCAGGCTGGAGTGCAGTGGCTGGATCTCAGCTCACTACAAGCTCCGCCTCCCGGGTTTAGGCCATTCTCCTGCCTCAGCCTCCCGAGTAGCTGGGACGACAGGCGCCCGCCACCTCGCCCGGCTAGTTTTTTTGTATTTTTTAGTAGAGACGGGGTTTCACCGTAGCCAGGATGGTCTCGATCTCCTGACCTCGTGATCCGCCCGTCTCAGCCTCCCAAAGTGCTGGGATTACAGGCTTGAGCCACCGCGCCCGGCCCGAGGAGACAGTTTGTATTGAAAATAGTTTTTACACGTGAGCTTGAAAAAGAGAGTCTGTTTCAATCTAGTTTTTTCCTTCCCTGTAATGCCTCCTTTCATCCCAGGTTTTCCAACAGGAAATGCGCTCGTTTGCTCACCTCTGGGAGGGGGCTTTGGCTAGGAATCCACCAAAGACAGCAGGTGCCAGTAGACTGCTTGAGCAGTCTGGCCTTTGTGAACCCTTTAGGAACTGTGGGCTTCAGGTTTTCAGACCATCCAAGGTGAAGGTGGCCACAGGGACCTGGAAGCTTTTCCATCCTTCCTGCAGGGATGGTCCGTTTCCCCGCACGGAGCTTGGTACGAGGGTACAACACTGCTGTCCTGTGCCGTCGGTGGCTTTACCAATTTTGCATAGCAGCTTTTGAGCTGATCAGTAGCTCTGATTGGCTGTTGAGGATTTCGTGGATTCCTGTACCCCATCAGGGGGCCCATATGCTGACAGAAGTTACATTTGTAGTTGTGGTGCTGCATACACATGGGTCCAGTTAGAAGGCTTGGATTCTTTCTAAAGGGAAAGGCATCTCTGAGGGATCGCTGAGCTGACATAGTCTCCTCAAACCATGCTGTCAGGTGGGCGACAAAGCAGGACAGGAGGGTGATTTCGTAGGAGAGTCAGGCCATGGGCCTGCGTGTTCTCTCTGTCCCCATAGTGCCGGAGTTCCTACGTGCTCCAGGGCCCGGGTTTTCATTGCACATAATTCTCAAGGGCTCATGGCAAGCTGCGCCAGGGACACAGAGGGCGGGGACGGGGGACCCTGCCCCCAGTGGACCAAGGACTCACTGCTGGACTCTAATCTGTCTAAGTATTTTGGTGACTTGCAGAAATACCTCCACCTTGCCTGGGCCTGGAGCCACAGGAGACCTTTCCGAAGGTGAGGAATGTTCTGGAACAATGCAAGGCCTGCCCAGGTTGCCCCCAGGAGCCAGCGTCCTGGGGTCTCTGTGCAGCATCCAGCAACGTGAGCTTGCAGGACCCCGAGGAGCCCTCCTTCTGCTTGGAAGCTGAAGACGACTGGGAGGATCCAGAGGCCCTAAGCTCACGGCTGCTGTTCCTGAACACCTCCAGATACAAGACCAGCTTCCGTGGCCTGTACAACGTGGCGCTGCCATGGCTGAGCGGCATGTTCTGCAGCTTTAGCGATGAGGAGGAGCTGACTGGGCGCCTGGCACAGGCCCGAGGGGCGGCCAAGAAAGCTGGCCTCCTCATGGCCCTGGCCAGGCTCTGCTTCCTCCTGGGGCGGCTGTGCTGCAGGAGGCTCAAGCTGTCCCAGGCCCGGGTGTACTTTGAGGAAACACTGGGGACCCTGGACGGCAGCTTCGCGACCTGTTCCAGGTGGTGGCTGTGTACGTCAACCTGACCAGCATTTACCGGAAGCAGAACCGGGAGAACTTTACACACGTGGTTCCCAAAGCCATGGCCCTGCTCCTGGGGACACCCGGCCACGTCTGCAGCACCAAGGCAGATGGGGAGCTCCTGCAGCTGGCGCTGCAGTGGGCGGTGGGTGGCCAGAGCCTGCAGGCCGAGGCCCGGGCCTGCTTCCTGCTGGCCAGGCACCACGTGCACCTCAAGCAGCCCGAGGAGGCCCTGTCCTTCCTAGAGCAGCTATTGCTTTTGCACAGGGACTCGGGAGCCTCAGACGCTGCGTGGCTCTCAGATTGCTCCCTGCTCCTGGCTGACACCTACAGCCACAAGTGCCTGCCCCACCTGGTGCTGAGCTGTGTCAAGGTAGCCTCATTGAGGACACAGGACTCGCTGGCCGGCTCGCTGAGGAGCGTGAACCTGGTGCTCCAGAACGCCCTCCAGCCCACAGCCTCCCCACCCAGACTTCCCACTATCTCAGGCGAGCGCTGGCCTCCCTAACCCCGGGCACAGGCCAGGCTCTCCGTGGCCTTCTCCACGACAGCCTGGCCCAGCGGTACAGCCACCATGGCTACCATGGCCCGGCCATCACCTTCATGACACAGGTGGTGGAAGCCAGTGCTGTAGCCAGAGTCTGTGCCATCGTGGACACCCTGGTGGCCCTGGCCTGGCTGCACGTGCTTCATGGGCAGAGCCTGGTGGCCTTGAACATCCTGCAGTCTGTCCAGGATGCAGTGGTGGCCAGCGAGCACCAGGAAGGTGTGATTGCCAACATGGTGGCCGTGGCTCTGAAGAGGACGGGCCGGACGAGGCAGGCAGCCGAGGGCTACTACTGCGCCCTATGGGTGGTTTGGGACCTGGGCCAGCGGAGGAACCAGGCAGTGGTGCTGGCCAACTTCAGAACCCTGTGCCTGCACGCGGGTGCCAGCAGGCTGGCCCAGCACTACCTTCTGGAGGCCATGCGTCTGTTCTCAAGGCTTCCCTGTTTGGAGTGTGGCCGGGACTTCACCCACGTACTGCTGCAGCTGGGTCACCTCTGCACCCGCCATGGCCCGGCCCAGCAGTGCAAGGGCTACTGTGAGTGGGCCCTTCTGGTGGCCGTGGAGATGGACCACGTGGACACTGAGTGCCCTAGTTCCTCCTGTGCGCCTTCTGGGGCCACTCGGGTCAGGGCACACCTGGGGTTTGTGATTCGGAAACAAGTGGTGGTTTTTCCACCATCGAAAGTGCTGAGTCATGGCCAGCAGCAGATGTTGACAAGCACCCTGGAGACAGGCAGTTCCCATGCAGGGCCAGGCCATCTGTGCCCTACTGGAGCAGCCAGCTCTTTCGGTTGCTCAGGGACCATCCTGCCTTGAGCACGGAAAATCGTGCGTGCGTGCTGAAATCCCTGGCCATAACCCTGGGATCAAGGCAGGCTCTGCTGAGCTGGGACTTGGGGCCCCTCCATGAGCCAGGCCCTGAACGCCAGTTCTTATGCCTGTGTTATCTGCTTGGTATCTCGGCAGCCCTACGCACCTGTCATCCCAATTCACAGAGGACACAGGGGCGGGTGATTGCCCAAAGCCACAGAGCAGTTCATGCGAAAGCAGCTCGTGCAGAGTGTGCCAGGCCCCACCCACAAATGGAGCTTGTGGGGTCCTCGCGAAGCAGGTGCTGAGCGCGGGAACGTGAACTTCTGGCCAGAGAAGCCACAAAAGGGTGAGTGGCTTGATGGCGGGGCAGCACTTGGCCCCGGGTTAGGGAAGCCTCTTTAGTCTGGGACCAGAGGGTTGAGAGGATTTAGTCAAGTAATAGGTGTGGATGAGGGGCTGGTGGTGGGGGAGGGGCTGGCGGTGTAGCCTGTGTGAAGGCCCAGGGGTGAGCGAGTGGGGTGAGTGAGCGGGGATGAGTGGGTTGTGAGCGGGGGTGAGTGAGTGGTGGTGAGTGAGCGGGGGTGTGATGGGGTGAGTCAGCGGGAGTGTGAGCAGGATGAGTGGCGTGTGAGCGGGGTGGAGTGAGTGGGGTGGTGAGCGGGAGTGTGAGCGGGGATGAGGGGGTGTGAGCGGGGGTGAGTGAGCAGGGCTCACACAGGGAGTGCAGAGTTGGGAGTGGTGGGTTGGGTGCTGGATGGTGAGAAGCTCTTCTGGAGAGCTAAGCAGGGCTGGGGCCTCAGGCTGTGGCTTGGCCTTTTCCCAAGAGCACTGGGGAGCCATGGAGTGCTGTTGAACAGTCACTGCACAATGAGCAGTAAATGGACAGTAGGTGGGCAGGGCTATCCGAAATCTAGGCCGCAGAGAAAAGATGAGGAAGTTGAGTCCAGGGAAATGGCTGAGACAAGGGATACTGTTGAGTCCCCTCTGCCTTGCAGCGCTTTGTCATGGCACAGTGAGACCACTCAGAGGTGCCTCCTGTGGCCTGGACCAGAGCCCCAGGGGCTGTGGCCAAATCTGCCCATTTCCCAGCACAGGCCTGGCACCCACTCCTGGCCCTAGGGGGGATGAGATTTTGGAAAGGACCGTGTGAAGGGGCCCCGGTCCCACACATCTGCCCAAGGAGGGGTGGGGGGTTCATACCCAGGCTTCTTTGCCAGGGGCATTCTCTGACTGGAAGGAGACCCTCCAGGAGCCCAGCACCCCAGCCCCCACTGCAGCCTCCGGTGGCTCCTGGCACAATAGCCTGTGGCACCTCCTCCTACGAGGCCCTCCCAGGGTGCTGGAGGATTCAGACTTGGAAATGCAGGCCAGGGAATAGAGATCATGCGTCCCTGTCTCCCCAACCTGTGCTGAACGGTCGAGGAGACCGAGGGTGGGGTTGATACCCCACATGCTTACTTGGGGTCATTTTTGAGTCACTTTCGGTAGTTCGTGTCCTTCTAGGAGTTTGGCTGTTGTGTCTAGATGGTCTGATTTGTTGGTGTACAATTGTTCGTAGTGTTTTCATGGAATCCTTTTATTTCTGTCAGGTCGGCAATAATGTTTCCTCTTTCATTTCTGATTTTAGAAACTTGGGTTTGTAATTGTTTATTTATTTTTATTAGAGATGGGGTCTCATCATGTCCCCCAGGCTGGTCTTGAATGCTGGCCTCAGCGATCCTTCCACCTCGGCCTCACAAAGCGCTGGGATGACAGGCGTGAGCCATGGTGCTCAGTCTCTGATTTGAGTCATCATCTTTCTTTTCTTGGTCAGTCTGGTGAAAGACTTGTCAATTTTGTTATTATTTTCAAAAACCCACTTTTGGTTCTGTTGACTATCTCTTTTGTTTTTCCATTCTCTGTATTTTACTTCCCATTTCCACTCTCACGTTTATTATTTTCTTCCTTTTATTCACTTTGGGTTTAGTTCATTTTCTAGTTTCTCAAGGTGGAAGGTTAGGTTTTTGATTTGAGATTTTTCTTCTTTCTTTGAATGTAGACATTTACAGTTATAATTTCCCTTTCAGCACTGCCTTAGCTGCATCTTGGAGTTTTGATACGCTGTGCTATTTTTTTTTTTTTTTTTTTTTTTTTTTTAGGTTTTGCTCCATTGCCCAGGCTGGGGTGTAGTGGTGCAATCTTGGCTCACTGCAACTTCTACCCAGGTTCAAGCCATTCTCATGCCTCAGCTTCCCGAGTAGCTGGGATTACAGATGTGCACCACGACACCCGGCTAATTTTTGTATTTTTTTATAGAGACGAGGTTTCACCATGTTTTCCCAGGCTGATCTCAAACTCCTGGACTCAAGCGATCCTCCCGCCTCGGCTCCCCACAGTGCTGGGATGACAGGCAGGAGCCACCGTGCTGGCCCGGGCTGTGCATTTGTTTGCATTCTTCTCAAATTAGTTTTCAGTTTCCCTGATGGTCTCTTCTTTGACTCACTGGTTGTTTAGGAGTGTGTAATTTCCACATATTTTTGAATTTCCCACTTTCCTTCACTCTTGATTTCCAGTTTCGTGCCAGTACAGCTGAAGAACACTTCTGCTTTGGTCTCAGTCCTTCTCCATTCACTGAGGCTCGTTTTGTGGCCTGGCACATGGTCTGTCATTGGGAATGTCCCATAGGCGCTCGAGAGGACTGTGTATTCAGATGTTGTTGGGTGGCGTGTGTGACAGATGTCCATTAGGCATACCTGGTTTCCGGTGTTAATCTTTGGAATGTTTCTGACACTAGAAAATCAGAAGATTTCCACTGTTCCCAGCACCGTGGCTTTGGGAGAGGCCAGTGAGCCTATGGTTTTGGGCCTGGTTGCATGAGAGAAGCATGTATGGAACACCAGGGGCTGGCTTTGAACCCCATTCCCCCAACATGATGCCATGTGTGGCAGACATGATGCTTGGCTTTGCTCTCTCAGGGTTCCATCTGCGACAGGGGCTACTTGTGCCCGTGGCCTCATCAGCTCAGGCTGAAGGCGGCCCTGGTCCTCGCCAGAGGGACTTTGTGAAGCAGAAATAGATGTCCTGGTGCAGGGGCCAAGCCTGGCCAGGACCTCGGCCCTGGGAGTTGTAAAGAAGGCCGGTCTCTACCATGAGCATCTGCACCAAGCTGTGCCCATGTCACGGTGTGCTCGTGTCTGCCCTTGTACAGGTGCATGGCCTGTCTGAGCTCAGGCTCCCCGCCTATGGGGCCCAGGTTCACAGAGGTGTGAAAGAGACAAGCACAGCAGGGGCCGCCGAGCCCAGCCAGCCTCGCTTCGATGCTGGGAGGCTGACATCTTCCATTTTGTCTTCTGCCCAGGCCAGCTGCAGGCCGTCCAGTGGCTGTGCTACTTCTACAGCGTGTCATGCCCAGCGAGGCCCAGTGTGTCCTCTACCACGAGTTCCAGCTCTCTCTGGCCCACAAGGTGACCGACAAGGTGCTGGAGGGGGCAGCTCCTGGAGACCATCATCAGTCAGCTCTACCTGTCCCTGGGCACCGAGCAGTGAGGGCTGGCTTTGCAGTGGTGGGGGTGTGGAGGGGGGCAAGGGGGTTAGGAGGGGCAGGGAGGGGGGCACAGGGAAGCTGGCCCAGGGCCCCATCAGCCCCTTTCCTTTGGATCATTTGGTTCCTTGGCATCAGATGCTTTGAGCTGGTGGGTCTGGGGTCGTCCCAGGGCTGCTGCTGGCCCGTGAGTCCCAGCTTGAGCCTCCCTTGTTGGGTCAAAGGTTATCTCAACCCCAGCAGAGGCAGTACATGCACTCTGGGCTGTTCTTCCTACTATGGTGGCTTTTGTCATCTGACCTCTGCCTGCCCCGAGTCTTCACTCCTGGCCTTCATCTGTCCCCTTAAATGTGACCACAGCAGCCACCTGTGGCTTCTCTCCTACAGAAGACAGAGCCAATAGTGTCACCTGCTTCCCTGGGGCAGGGTTTCATGGTCTCACGTCCCACAGGTGGCCCACTCGGCTTCCCCCGAGCATGGCCCTGGCCACCCCACCCACAGGGCCTGGTGACATTGCTGCAGTCACAGCCCCTCGAGTGTCGGACTTACTGGGACCCGGGAGACTGGCTCCAGTCTTGGCCTCAGGTTCACAGAAGGAAAATGGGCCAGTGTGCTAGAGCCATGCTTCTCAAAGTGTAGTCCCTGGACCAGCAGAGCAGCATCTATCTCACCTAGGAGCTTGTGGCAAGTGGGAGTTCTGGGTCCTGCCCCAGGTCTGTGGAGCCGGAAGCTCTGACGTCAGGGCCAGCAAGCTATACAGACAGGCCTCCGAGTGACTGTGATGCCTGCACACCTTTAGAACCATCGGCCTAGATAGCCTCTGAACACTAACGGCTCCTGGTGCGTCTGGAGAAGACACAGGCCATGTCTGGGAGGCAGGGGAGATGGACTAGCACACTCCTCCTGCCACAGGGCAGCATGATGCTCGATTCCCTCAGAAGGATGTCCTTCATCTTTTCCATGCCGTGTGTGTTCACCCTGGCCCTCCCAGCAGCCTGGGAAGGGCAGAACACTGCACACACAAGAGGGCCGTTCCCAGTCCCACATTCCAGATTCATCTGTCACCAGACCCACGGGAGGAGGCACTGGTTCCAGGAGGATGAGAGCCCTTGTTCTGACACCTGTGTCTGATTCCAGGACCTACAGATCCACTCTGGACTACACCAAACAAAGTCTGGGGATTTTCATTGACCTCCAGAAGAAAGGAGGCGCATGCCTGGCTGCAAGCAGGGAAGATCTACTACATCCTGCGGCAGAGCGAGCTGGTGGACCTGTACATCCAGGTGAGTGGCAAGGGATGCAGGAGGGCCCCTGTGCTGTTCACTCTCTGTCCATCCATCCATCCGTTCATCCTTCCACCCACCTATCCATCATCCATCCATCCATCCATTCCACCCATCTATCATCCATTCATCTTCCATCATCTATCTGTTACCTGTTCATCCTTCCATCCATCATTATCTATTCATCCATCCATCCATTCTTCATCATCTCCCATACATCTGTGGGTCCTTCCATCCATCCATCCCTCCATCCATCCATCATCCATCCATCCATTCACCTGTTCGTCTTTCCACCCACCCATCCATCATCCATCCATCCATCATCCATCCATCCTTTTATCATCCATCCATTCACTTTTCGTCCATCCATCACCTGTTGTCATCCATCCATCCAACTGTTCATCCTTCTATCCATCCATCCGTCATTCATCTGGTCACCTTCATTCACCCTGTTGTCCATCCATCCATCCATCTTTCCATTATCCAGCCATTCAGCTGTTCATCCTTCTATCCATCCATCTTCCATCCATCCATGATCCATCCATTCACCTGTCCATCCACCCATCCATTCATTCATCATCCTTTTATCATCCATCCATTCACCTGTTCATCCATTCACCTGTTCATCCATCCCTCCATCCATTCTTCTATCCATCCTTTCATCATCCATCCATTCACCTGTTCATTCTTCCATGCATCCATCATCCATCCATCATCCATCCACCTATTCATCCTTCCATTCATCCATCATCCTCATCCTCATTCATCATTCTTTTATATCATCCATCCTTCAGCCACCATCCATCCCTGTTCATCCTTCCATCCATCATCATCCATTTATTCATTCATCCATATATCCATCCATCATCCATCCATCCTCCCATCATCCATCCATCCATCATTTATCCATCCGTTTATCCATCCATCCATCCTTCCATCATCCATTCATCCGTTCATCCTTCCATCTATCCATCACCCATCCATTTATCCATTTATCCATCCATCCATCCTTCCATTCATCCATCCATCATCATCCATCCATTCACCTGTCTATCCATCCATTTGCCTGTTAATCCATCCATCTTTCCACCAACCATCCATTCACCTGTTCATCCTTCCATCGTTCATCCATCCACCCATTTATCCATATATCCATCCATCATCGATCTACTCACCTCGTGTTCATCCTTCCATCCATCCATCCGTCCATCTCTCCATCCACCCACTTATCCATCCATGCATCATTCATACATCCTTTTATCATCCATCCTCCATCCATTTATCCATTCATCTATCCATCATCCATCCATTCACCTGTTCCTCCTTCCATCCATCATCCATGCATCCATTTATCCATCCATTCACCTTTCCTCCTTCCATCCATCGTTCATCCATCCATTTATTATCCATCCATCCATCATCATCCATCTTTCCATTATCCATCCACTCACCTCCTGTTCATTCTTCCATCTGTCCATCGATCCATCTATCATTCATCCATCCACCCACCAATCTACCTATTAATCCATCCCTCCATTCATCTGTCTGTTTATCCATCCATTGGTCTATCCATCTATATGTACATACATCATCTACCCTCCACATCCATACTCTCTACCCACCCATACATACATACACACAACATTCCACCACCCATCCCCCCATCCGTCCATCCATTCAAGCTTCATCTATCCACACACCCATCCATCCACGTGTCTACACATCCGCTCATCCATTCATCCATCCATCCACTCATTCCTAAGCCACTGCTGAGCACCGTGTATGCCTTTCCCTCCCTCCAACTGGCTCCCTCACATCCTCCCCCAGTGGCCAGCATCTTCTCCCTGAGGGCAGAGGTGTGGCCCCTCACAGTGCCTAGCACCTGCTGGTATACAGCTCATGCTCAAAGAATGGGACCACTCAGTTAACCACAGAAGAACGTGCTCCAAGCGACACGTGGCCATCTCCTTACAAAATGAATCTGTCATAGCGGCTGTTTTCAGAGGCTTTCCCAACACAGTGTGATCTGGAACAAACTGTGAAGCCCACGACCCTGGTGAAGCTTTCATTATTGAGCACCTGCTGTATACCTCCTTGAGCTGAGGAGAAGGATCAAGAGCTCATGGCCAAGAGGGACCAGGCCCACCCACAACACTGTTGATGTGCGCCCTGAGCTGCGGCAGGGATGTGGCAACGCAGAAAGGAACCAGGTGATGGGCTCCCAGCAATCTGGGGGCCACGGAGACTGAGTGTGGGGGAGGGGGTGGGCTAGGGCTATCCTGGTGGTAGGATTCACAGGTGTCGGGCTCCTGGGCTGCAGCTGCTCAGTCACCTCCTGGCACTCAAGTGCATCATTTCATTGTCCTCATGCCAGTGGTGGGGCAGCCCTAATGCACAGGTCTGAAAAATGCTCAGGTGTACCTGCAGTGTGTGAGAGAAGGAGGCTGGCGAAGATGGGTATGGCCACCTTGCAGTGTGGGTCTTGAGGGAACTTCTGCTCCTTTCAGGTGGCACAGAATGTGGTCCTGTACACAGGCGACTCCAACCTGGGCTGGAGCCGTTTGAGGCAGCTGGAGACATCTTCAACGAGGCCTGGGAGTGGAGAAAGCCGTGTCCTTCTACCGGTGAGCTGGCCTGTGGGCTGATGTATGTGGGCCTCAGGGGGTCACCTGGAGGGCAGAGGCCTCCCACCTGGAGGCAGGCCACCCTGCACATGCTTAGTTTCCCAGTGGTCTCACCGGAATGATATTGACTGTGCCCCTGCCCGGACAAACGCTTGGGGCCTGGATGTGGCAATGGCCCTATCTTTGCCTAGTGGTCTCACCGGGAATGATATTGACTGTGCCCCTGCCCGGACAAACGCTCGGGTCTGGACATGACAGTGGCTCTACCCTTGCACCTGATGATCTCAGCAACCATGAGTGGGAAGTCCTGTTCCCATCTTCCAGATGAGGAAGCTGAGGCTCAGAGAAGCACAGGGACATGTCAAAGGACACACAGCATGTCAGTGGGAGGCCCAGGGCCAGGGCCCAAGTCTGCCCACACCCCGAAACGGGGACGGCTTCTCCCTTCCTCTGAGCTCACGATGTGGCTAAGCCCTGGGCACAGATAAATGTGTTTTTAGAGCAGAGAGGAGTGCTGCTCCCCCTAGTCAGACCCCCAGTGCCCAGGTGGGAGAGGCTGGTCTGAGGCTGCCGGGTGTAGCTAGATGGGCCTCAGGTGACTCTTCAACTCCCAACTTGGGTGTCTGAACCGTGCGTTATCCCAAGAGCACAGAGCTCTGCAGACGTGCAGGAGGTGCAGGGGTAACTGGGGCGTAGGATGCTCCAAGCACATGTTTGAGCTCTGAGGAAGGCGCTGGGCAAGGTGGGTGCTGCGGGAAGCCTGACCCCACCTACCTGTGTGGTAGGACCCGACCCTGCCCCTGGCAGTGACTATGGGCAACCACAAGGCGGAGCCGCAGCTGCAACTGTGCAACAAGCTGGTGGCACTGCTGGCCACGCTGGAGGAGCCCCAGGAGGGCTTGGAGGTTGCCCACATGGCCCTAGCACTCAGCATCACTCTGGGTAAGTCCCCTGAGCCCCCGTCCTGCCAGGATCCACACTTTGGCAGAGCCCAGCCTCCAGGTCTGTAGGGCAGTAGCTGAAACACTGCTGGATTTTCCTGGTCTCCTGTCCAGGCAGGCAGATCTGCCCAGCTGGCTTCCCCGTCCGCCGTGCGGCAGAGCCTGAGGTCTCTCACGCAGTGCTGAGCTCTGCTTCCTCTGTCTCTTCCCGCTGCTGACCACAAGGGCCACCCAGTGTGCCCTCTGCCTTCCAGACATGCCAGGCATCTCGGTCCCGTGCCAGGCTGAGTGGCACATTCCCTTTGTCTTGTGCCCTTTCCACCCTCATCACCACACAGCTCTCTGGCTGATGAAATCCCAGTTCCCCTTCCAGCAGCCCCCCTTAAGGCTGGGCATCCCCTGTGCTGTGCCAGGATCGTCTGTCCTCCTCCAGAGACAGGAAACCCTGGGCTGGCCGCATGTCCCAACGCCTTGTGCCTTGGGGCACAGTACACAGGCGTGCAGCTGTGTGGGAATGCATTGAATGCAGGCTCCACAGCACTCGCCCTGCAAAGGGGAGGACATCAGAGACAGCCTAGGTGGGTTTGTGCATCTGTGGGGGGACCTGGAGCTCAGGCATGCGGTGACTCCCCAAGGTAAGGGGCTCTGATCATGACACACCCAGGAGTCGGATGTCACGTCTGTGGGCTGCATGAAGCCGGGGTTCCCGGGAGCACCTGGACTGCATGGGTTGTGGGCTCCCCTGGTTAAAAACCAGTGAACAAAGGCAGGTGGCTATGTTGGCAGAGCTGGGCCTTCCAAATCCGACTTTGCCAAAGCCTCACAGTAGACAGGGGCAAGCCTTATTGTTCTGCGTTGCAGATGGGAAAGTAAGTCTGAGAACCCAGAAGGGACGGCCAGAGCTGCCCAGGTGACCACAGGTGCCTGGAGGCAAGCCAGGTGCTGCCGGGGCTCTGCATACCTGCTCCTGAGGGGCCTGTGCCCTGACTGCCCCAGGGAGCCACGTCCTCACACCTGCCCCTTTGGCCTGCACCCCAGGGGACCGGCTGAACGAGCACGTGGCTTACCACTGGCTGGCACCCTGCACCACTTGCTGGGCCATGTAAGCTGGCGGAGCACTTCTACCAAGGCCCGTAGCTCTGCAACTCGCCGCTGGAGTTTGACAAGGCGACCCTCTACTACGTGAAGGTGTACCTGGTGCTCGGTGACATCTTCTATGACCTGAAGGTCGGTGGGAGGGGCAGGGCTCAGGGTGTTTCCAGCCCCCTTGGAGTGGGATCTCCACAGACCCCAGAGGCCTGGGTTCCAGCCTTCCTTAGGAATGGCCCAGTGGCCTCCCTGGAGCTCTGCACACGGCTGGAGAAACCAGCAAGGTTCACAGATACAACCCAGCTCCCAAGCTGGCCAGGCCCCACCCTCAAGAACTCAGTCTCAGCCTGGGAGGCTGACACATGAGCGGGCAATGGTGGCCTCTGGGTAAAGAAGGGGGATTGTAGTCAGGGGGGCCCTCCTGGAGGAGGTGACACCAAACTGAGTCTCGACAGTCAAGTGTCAAGTTGCATTTAAGAAAGAAAACAAGGTCGGGAGGAGGACATTTTGGAGGACGGCATCATCCTCACATTGAATCCACATTGCAAGATCCAACCCAAATCCCAGTGCCTCCTCTAGGAAGCCTGCCCAGGGTGCCAGCCTGCACTGAGCAACTCCTTCCTGGAGTCCCGAGACACCTTGAATCTTCACATCACCCAGGAAGGGTGGGGTGGGACCCATGTCTTACCATCCGCTTCACAGACAGGGGAACCCCAGCTCACGGCAGGTGCAGTGGGGCGGGGCCCCAGCCAGCCAGGTTGAGACCTTGCTGGGTCGGGTCTGTCTCCAGGGGAGGTGCTGTGCTCTCTCTGCCCCCAGGCCTGCAGGGGTGAGAGCTGGGACTGGTAGACTCAGACCTGGGGTGTCTCCACCTCTGCCCAGCAGGCACCCGCCCCTCCTCAGCATCGCACTGGCACCGCGTCAGTACTCCTTATGGGCTGAGGGGCCAGGGCGCTCCAGTCCAGGGACGGAGATCTTGGCCTTAGAACAACATGAGGAGCTGGGGCAGCCCTAAGACCCCGCCCCGTATCCCTCACCACAGGCCTGGGGCTTCCCGGGAAGCCCCCACCAGTGCTGGCGACACCTGGTGGTCAGAAGCGGTCCCTGTGGCCTCCCAAGTCCCAGCCAGACAGGGAGGTGCCAGGTGTCAGGCCCAGAGGGACGTTGCCCACTACTCGGGGGCTCGCCTGGGACCCAGGGAATGGGCCTCCCAGAAGTGGCCCTTTATCTCTCTTGGTCAAGTCTGCCCGCCCACTCCGCCTGCCCAGGAGGAAGGAAAGGGCCAAATAGTACCTGAGAGGCCAAAGTCCATGGTTGGGGTCGAGGGGCAGAAGCCTCCTTCACCTCCTTCTCGTGCACAGCCCTCTGGGCCTCATCGTGACGGTGCTGTCAGCCCAGGCCAGCTTCCCACAGGGAGCCCCCTCGGAATTCCCCAAGGGCGGCTGTCTTTCCAAGGCCACACCCTCCTCTTTGTATAGGAGGCTCTGGACCCGGGGCCCAGAAGAGTGGGAGAGAAAGCTGGGCTGGATGGGGCCTGGAAGGCTGGCGGAGAGGCAGGGGTAAATGGGCATCCTTGCTGATTGCCTCTAAAATGGGGTCCCCTTTAGTCTACACGTGAGAGTGAGCCCTGGAATAGGGTGGATTCGGTGTGTCCTGGCTCAGCCTGCCACTCACTAGCTGCTGCACACACTACAGGCACATGGAAGTACACACGCAAATGCACAGACACAGGCACATACAGGCGCGCACACACACAGGCACAGGTGCACACACAACCACATACACAGGCACACATACACACGCACAGGCACACGTGCACACAGCCACACACATACGCACACAAACACGCACATGCAGAGACATGCTTTGGCTGGCTCCTTCCTGTTTAGTTAGGATGCCCCCACCCCTTCAGGAAGCACTTGCCTCCCACCCCCGGCTGAGTCAGGGGCCTCCTGGGCCCCCCACAGGCTCCTGGGCTTCCCTCTGCCACACCCCGGGCCACCTTTGTGGTCAGTGTTCAGTCCCAGGTCCCTCAGACTGGGAGCAAGGATGTTAGGCTCAACCATGTACCCAGCACAGAGTCCAGTGTTTCGCTGGGCCGGGGGCATTGGATGTGCAGCGGCGGTGACTCAGGGTCTTCTCACGCCCTGCTCCATGTGTGGGCGGGGCAGTGAGGGAATGGACTGCTGCATCTTGGACTTTGTCCTTGGCCCTGGGAGCCATCTTGAGACGGTAAAGAGGGACAGGCCAGGCCTGGGTCTTAGCGAGGTCCCTTGGGTGTCCCCCATGTGGAGGAGGCGCCTGGGGAGAAGCCGGGGGGAGATGGGAGGGTCAAGTGGAGGTCTGGGAGGCAGGATCCCAACCCAGGGATGGTGAGTTTGAGCCAAAGATGCATTGAAAATGGGAGTGGATGTCTGGGGAGTCACTCTCGTCAATATTTCAGGAAACATTGCCGGGGGACACCTGTGAGATGGTTTTGTACCTGGCCTGGCCCGTGGAGGGCTGGAAATGGTCAGCATGGACAGGGGCCAGAGGGGAGCCTGGGTCACTCAACGCTGTGCCCCTGCTGGTCTTGGAGCCACGGGTCCTGCATGGAACTCTCAGAGCAGGCAGGATCTGCCCTGACCTCAGCCCACGGGAAAGCAGCCACTGCCTGCAGAGAGGGTGGGACTGGGGCTTGGGGTGAGTGGAGCATAGGGATAGTCAGGAGACTTCCAGAGGTTTCAGGGTTGTCCCCAACTCCTGCAGCTGAGACCACAGCCTTGTCACAGGCTTCGGGGCTCATGGGGTGAGCCAGCATTGGCTGGACATGTGGAACGGCCTCTGGGAAGACAGGCTCTAGTCCCCCTTTTGCTGAGCATGGCCTGTCCCCTTCAGGAACGGTTTGATGCAACCGGGTACTACCAGCTGGTACTGGCGGCCGCCATGGACCTGGGCAACAAGAAGGCACAGCTGAAGACCTACACGAGGCCGGCCACCATCTCCCACAACTTTCTCCTGGACCGCAAGAAGTCGCTCTTCTTCTACCAGAAGGCCAAACCTTCGCCACAGTGCTCAATGTCTGCAGGGTCAACCTGCCTCCTCTGCCACTCTGCGGTGGGCCCCCTGGTTGGCCACAGCCACCCTCACTGAGGACAGCATCCGAGGAGTGGGTTTTGTGCAAGTAGGATGGTCTCCTGCCTCTCCTGGTGTCTCCCGTGGCTCATTTTCTGGGAAATGGAGGCATGAAAGCAGGGTTCAAATAGCAATAAATTTTTTTTGCAATAACATACTGAAGTCCCCAGGGCATCCTTCCCTGTGTGCTTCCTGGGTGGTGTCTAGGGGCCAGCTCCTTCCCTGGTGGCAGCCCTCTGATCTTGGGGATGAGAAGGACCCTGAGTCCAACAGACCTGGGCAGGTCACCATGAGCCTCGGTTTCCTTGGTGGCCAGAGGGGAGATGGTGTAGAACTCCCTGGGCAGCTCCCTGCTCTCCCTGCTCAGAGCTTTTGCTGTAGGTCTCGTGCCACCCTTGCCTTTCCTTCAGGCCACTGTGCCCGCATGTGGGGGCTGCTAGTGCCCCTGTTCACCATTGAAGAAACAGAGGCACAGAGAGTTAGGTGTCTCGCCCACCGTCACACAGCAGGTAGGGGCGGAGACACAGAGCCCAGTACACTGACCACCACACCACCCTGCCAGCTTGCTGCCAGGAAGGTGTCCCCCATTAGGATCCAAGGTCAGCTCCTGGACCTCTCTTGTGGTGTCAGGAGAGCCACAGGCCAGTGAGGGTGACACCCGGGATCCCTCACTCAGTGTCCTCTGCTCCCAGACTTGGCTGGGCCGAGCCTGGCCAGTCCCACCTCTGGCCAGCGGTCAGCCCTGAGGGAAGTGAGATGCAGGGATCTCCGCCTGTGTACACGCTGCTACCCAGTATTGAAAGCCTTATCTGGGCTGCCCCCTATTCCGTCCCCACAGGCCCCCTCCCCTTCCAGCCCCCGGCTCTCATCCCTGTCCCTGGAATCCCAGGTTTTTCTTCTTGAAATCTCTTGGCCCCAGGGAACACAGCTCACACGGTCTCTTTGCCAGTTTACGGCAAGGAAACTGAAGTTCAGAGACTGTGGGTGTCCCACGTGATTCTCACATACACTGCACTCTCCCAGGCCCCTCTTTTCAACGCTTTAAATGAGGTGACATTCACATCGCATGCAATTAACTATTTCAACGTGAATAATGTGGCATTTGTGCATTCACAGTACTGTGCAACCACTCACGCCATGTAGTTTCAAAACGTGTTCATCTCCCCAGAAGAAACCTGCCATCCTCACTAAGCTGTTACCCCTCCTTGGTATCCCCCAAGCCCCTCATTTAATGGAAGGGGAAACTGAGACCCAGAGAGAGACTTGCCAGTGGGTGGAGCTCTGATAATAAGGAATCAGGCACCCATCTGCTGCTTCAGTCCTGGGTTGGTTTTCCACCCAGCAGAGGTGACAGAGCCAGGAGGTTCTGGGACCCCATGCTTGCAGCCAGAGCTCTGCCCCGACCTTCCCCACCAGGGGGCAGCAGAGAGCTTTCCAGAACCGGCCGCGGGGCTGGCGGGAAGCAGCGGGTCAGAGCTGCTGACAAACCTCACGTGGACCCCAGATCGCTGTCCCCGTGGGTTGGGCTTGGGAATTGGAGAGGAGCCCGCATGCTTGGAAACGTGAAGACAGCACGGCCTGGCTGGAGGAGCGGGAAGCGCCGTCACGTTTACTGAGGACACAGATCTCCTGCCCGCTGGGCCGGGCATGCAGCCACTCTTCTCGGGGTGGGGTCTGCAGGTCCAGGTTGCTCTCGGCCCCCGACCTGCCTCAGAGTCCGGGGGGCTTTGGAACTGTGCCTCCCCATCTCCACCCACCCTGGCTGGTGCCACGAGGGGACTGGATCCTGGGATCCTGTTCCTCTTGGGCAGCAGAGACTGGGGGACCAGAGGAGATGATGGGTCTTCAAGCCCCACATTCAAACCCCAGCCCACCACGCACAGCCTGGGTGTTCGGGGTGAGGAGTTGATGTCTCTGAGCCCCAGTTTTGTCACCACTAAAATGAGGCCGACATACTGGGGCAGAGTGCCAGCCCCAGCGCTAACAAAGGCCTGTTTCCTACTGACAATACCTCTTACTCCTAGGAACAGCTCCAACCACACACACTAGGGAACACTCAACCCAGGCCAACTTGTCAGAGGCACGTGAGCCAGAGCGACTCCATCTTGAATGGGGGCTGGGTAAGGGAGGCTGAGACCTGCTGGGCTGCATTCCCAGGAGGCTAGGCATTCTTAGTCACAGGATGAGATAGGAGGTTGGCACAAGATATAGCTCATAAAGACCTTGCTGATAAAGCAGGTTGCAGTAAAGAAGCTGGTCAAAGCCCACCAAACCCAAGATGGCCCACGAGAGTGACCTGTGATTGTCCTCATGGCTCATTATGTGCTAATTATAATGCATTAGCTGCTACAAGACACTCCCACCAGCGCCAAGACAGTTTACAGATGCCATGGCAACATCTGGAGGTTCCCTACATGGTCTCAGAAGGGAGGCAGAAACTCTCAGTTCTGGGAATTGCCCACCCCTTTCCTGGAACACTCATGAATAGTCCAACCCTTGTTTAGCGTATGATCAAGAAACACCATGAAAATGGGCAACCAGCAGCCTTTGGGCCACTCTGCCTATGGAGCAGCCATTCTGTTTTTTCTTTCTTATTTTTTTTGAGATGGAGTCTCACTCTGTTGGCCGAACTGGAATGCAGTGGCATGATCTTGGCTCACTACAATCTCCATCTCCTGGGTTCAAGCGATTCTCCTGCCTCAGCCTTCCTAGTAGCTGGGATTACAGGCACCTGCCACCACGCCAAGTTAACTTTTTGTATTTTAGTGGAGACAGGGTTTTGCCATGTTGGACCAGGCTGGTCTCGAACTTCTCACCTCAGGTGATCCACCTGCCTCGGCATCCAAAAGTTATAGGATTACAGGACTGAGCCACTGCGCCCAGCCAGAGTAGCCATTCCTTTATTCCTTTTCTTTCCTAATAAACTTGCTTTCACTTTATGGACTCGCCCCGAATTCTTTCTTCTGTGAGATCCAAGAAACCTCTCTTAGGGTCTGGATCGGAACCCCTTTCCAGTAACAAACTTGCTTAACCTCTAAGACCCTTCCTCTCTTCATCTGTAACCAAAGACAAAGCCTCCCCCGAAGTTCCAAAACTGTGGAGAGAACGCATGGGAAACAAGGGGCACAGAGTTGGTGTGCAGAACCAATCACAGACTGGGTGTCAAGCCACTGTCATGTTGGAAGTAATATCACGCTCTCCCACACAAGTTATGAGGAACAATATCACAGGGGGATGTGTACCTTCTCCGGTACTGGGAGTAGTATCATCTCTTCCTTTAGATGACAGGAACAATATCACAGTGTGGGTGTACACCCCCCGTGTTTTTGGAAGTAATGTCATTCTCTCTTCTTCTAGGTTTTATGATTCATATCACAGGCAGGGTGTACACCCCTTGTTATATTGGATGGAGTCTCATCCTTTTCAACCTGTATCTTTAGAACAATATCCCATGGGGGTTGTATATCTCTTCAGTATTGGTAGTAATACCATCTTCTCCTTTCCTGGATATAAGAAACAATATCACAGGAGGGGTGTACACCCCTTGCAATGTTGGTAGTAATATCACTACCAAGGTGTGTGTGCACCTTCTGGGATAGTGGGAGTACTATCAGCCTCCACCCCGCTGCATATTAGGAACAATATACAGGGGGCAGGGTGGTTACAACTCCTGTGATATTGAAAACAATATTCTTCTCTTTCCCCTGTACGTAGGAACTATATCACAGGGGTCTGTACACCTTCAGCTATATTGGGATTCATGTTATTCTCTCCCCCACTGAATGTCAAACCAGTATCACAGAAGGGTGTACACCCCCTGCGATATGGCCAGTAATATCATCGTCTCTACCTTTGGATACTAGGAACAATATCACAGAGGTTGTGAACACTGCCCTGCAATATTGGGCATAATGTTATCCTTTCTTCCCCTGGATATTAGGAGCGATATCCCTGGTGGTGGGAAGTGGAGTACATTAAGAACAGTATCACTGGGTGGGTGTACACCCCCTGCGATATTGGGTGTAGTATCATCCTCTCTTTTCTAGGATATTAAGAACAGTATCACAGGAGGGGTGTACAGCCACAGTCCCTGCGTTATTGGGAGCAATAGCATCTTCTCCCCCTCTCGATATAAGGAACAATATCCCAGTGTGTCTGTACATCCCACCGATATTGGGCATAATATCATCATCTCTCAACGTGGATATTGGGCATAGAGTCACAGGGGGTGTACGCCTTCTTCAATATTGGGAGCAATATCATCCTCTCCAATCAGGATTGTAGGCAAAATATCGAAGGGGTTTTACAACTCGTGCGATATGGGCAGTAATATCATCCTCTCCCCACCTAGATGTTAGGAACTATATCACAGATGGCTGTACACTTCTTGCGATATTGGGAGTCATATCATCTCCCATCGTGGATATTAAGAACAATATTACAAAGTAGGGGTACACCCCCTACAATATTGAAGAATATTATGCTCTCTCCTTCGGGATCTCAGGAACAATATCGCAGGAGGTGTGTACAACCCTGATATTGGGAGTCATATCATCCTCTCCCCCTGAATATAAGAAACAATATCACAGGAGGATGTACACTCCCTGTGATATTGGGAGTCATATCATTTCTCTCCCTCTGGATATTCAGAACAATATCACAGTGGGTGTGTACACCCCCTGCGATATTGCCACTGGTATCATCGTCTCCCTCCCAGGACATAGGGAACAATATCACAAGGAGTTATACACCCCCTGCAATATTGGGAGTAATATCTTCCTCTCTCCCTCTGGCTATTAGGAACAATGTCACAGAAGGGTGTACACCCCTGCTCTATGGGGGCGATATCCTCTCTGTTCCTGGATATTAGGAACAATATCACTAGGGAATGTACACCTCCTGCAATATTGAGACTGATATCATCCTCTCGCCCCCTGGATAGTAGCAATCATATCACAGAGGGGATGTACACCCACTGCGAAATCGGAAGAAATATCATCCACTCCACCTTTGGATGTTAGGGACGTACCACAGGGGAGGTCTACACTCCCTGCGACATTGGGAGTCATATCATCCTCTCCCACTCGGATATAAGAAACAAGACGACTGAGGGGATGTACACCCACTGCGACAGGTTCAATAATGTTATCCTCTACCCCCTGGCTATTAGGAATAACATCATAGAGGGGTGTACACTTTCTTCGATGTTGGAGTAATATCCTCTCCCCGCCAGATATCAGGAACAAATCTATTAATATTAATAAATATAATAAAAATAATCATCGATATTAATAATCACAATAAAGATAATAAAAATACTGGTTTAAAATGTTAATCATATTAATAATAGTAATATCACTGTTAATAAAATATGAGCAATTAATGTTGCTTAAATCAAAACTAAGAGATGTTGGTAATAAAATAATGATTAAAACTGATAATATTGTTAAATGACATTAATATTAATAATTAATTTTAAGCGTGCATAATCATATATGTAAAATAGTTCCATAATAATGGTATCCTATTGTGTCATTGATAATTATTAAAATCGATCATTGATGTTTAATAATCATATTATTACTCCTAATACCGCAGAGGGTGTACACCTACCTGTGATGTCATTCCTAATATCCAGGAAGGGAGAGCATGGTATTAAATATCATAGTAGGTGTACAATCAGGCTGTGACACTGATCCTAATATCTAGTGGGATGGAATATGACGTGACTCCCAACATAGCAACGAATGGTCAGCCACCTGGTGATATTGATCCTAATATTCACGGAAGAAGCGTATGATATTACTCCCAGTATCGCAGGGAGGGTACAGATCTTCTGTGATATTGTTCTTAGTATCCGGAGGGGGAGAGGATGATAATAATTCCAGTATAGCAGGCTGTGTTCACCCGCCCTGTGATATTGTTATTAATATCCTGGAAGGGAGAGGATGATATGACTCCCCCATAGAGCAGGAGGCATACACCCAGTCAGGGATATTGTTCCTAATATCCATGGAGGGGAGAGGCTGATATTACTCCCAATATGGCAGGGGGTGAACATCCACCATGTGATATTCTTCTTAATATCTCAAGGCCGAGAGATTGATATTACTCCCAGTATCGCAGACACTGTACAACCCCGTGTGATACTCTTCCTGATATCCGGAAGGGGAGAAGATGGTATTAATCCCCATATCGCAGGAGGTGAGCAATCACTCTGTGATATCTTTCCTAGTATGCAGGGGGAAAGAGGATAATATTATTCCCAATATTGCAGAAGATGTACATGTCCCCCCGTGATATTGTCCTTAATATTCCAAGGCACAGAAGATGATGTTACTCCCAATATCGCAGAAAGTGTACAACCCTCAGCGATGTTGTTCCCATGATCCAGGAGGGAAGAGGATGATATTCCTTTTAATATCGCAGGGGGTGTACACGCTGTTCCTAATTTCCACCTGGAAGAGGATGATTTTACTCAGAATATCGAAGGGTTATAAATACTCCTTTGATATTCTTCCTAATATCCAGGCGGGGAGGATGATATTCAGCCCTATATTGCAGAGGGCGTACACTCGTCTTTGATACTGTTCGTAATGTCTAGAGGGGGAGATGGTATTACTCACAAAATCGTAAACACGCTGTGTGTCCATCGTGGTCCTAATACCCAGGCAGAGACATTACTCCTAAAGTCGCAGGGGGTGTCTATCCCGATTGTCACATTGTTTCTTATACCCAGGGAGGAGAGAATGATTTCGCAACCAATATCGAGGAAGTCAGCATGCCCCCTCTGATATGGTTACTAATATTCACGTTGGGAGAGGATGATACTACTTTCAATATTAAAGGGGTTGTCCAAATCGCCCGAGATGCTTTTCCTATTATTCAGAAGGAGCGAGAAAGATCATACTTCTAACAGTGCTGGGGTGTCCTCCGCCATGTGATATTTTTGTCAAGACCTAAAGGCAGAGAAGGTAATATTATTCATTGTACTGCACGTGGAGTACACCCATCAGTGATATTGTCAGGGGGGTGAGGCACCCCCCACGAGGTGGGGACCAATAGCCACCCCCTCTCCCTCCCTTGGCTATTGGGAGTCATGGTGGACTGAGCCTGTCTAGGATATTATGGGTATTATCATCTCACCCTCTGGAAATAATGACCTCTTTCACAGAGGGGTGTACACCTTCAGTGCATTGCTCAGGGAACAATGATATAATTAATTATTAAACATCAAGAATCGATTCTAATAATTATCAATACTATCAATATTTTACCATTATTATGAACATTTCATATAGATGATGGATGCCAAAAATTAATTTAATATTAATGTCATTTATCAATATTAATTCTTATGTTATTGCCAGCATCACTCAGTATTGATTTAACATTAATTGTTGATATCATTTTATTATTAATAGTATTAATACTAATCGTTATTTTTTTAACCAGTGTGTATATTTAGTGTCTTGTCATTAATATCGGTGATTACTAGTAATTTTTATTATATTTATTAATATTAATTAATATACTTGTTCCTGATATCCGGCGGGGAGAAGATGATATTACTCCCAATGTCGCAGAAAGTGTACACTCCTCTGTGATGTTATTCCTAATAGCCAGGGTTAGAGGATGACATTATTGAAACTACCGCAGTGTGTGTACATCCCTTCGATCATCTTGTTCCTTCTATCCAGGGTGCGAGAGGATGATATTACTCTCAGTATCGCAAGGGGCGTGGACCTCCACTGTGATATTTTCCCTAACATCCAGCCAGGGAGAGGAAGATATTACTAATAGCCAGCCAGGGAGAGGAGGATATTACCCCCAATATCGCAGGGGTGTACACCCCCTTGTGATATTGGTCCTCATATCCTGGGAGGGAGAGGATGATACTAGTGGCAATATGGCAGGGGTTTTATACGCCCACTGTGCTATTGTTCCGAATAACATATGACTCCCAATATCACGGGGGGGAGGGCACATCCTCCATGTGATCATGTTTCTTATATTCAGGGGGAGAGGATGATATGACTCCCATATCGCAGGCGTTGTACACACCTCCTGCGATATTGTTCCTAATGTCTCGAAAGGGAGAGGATAATATTTTCTCAGTATCTCAGCCGTGTACACCTCCTTTGTAATATTGTTCTTAATATCCACGATGGGAGAGGATGATAAGACTCCCAATATGGCAAGAAGTGTACAGCCACCCGTGATGTAGTTCCTAACATCCAGGTGGGGAGAGGATGATATTACTGCCCATATCGCACGAGTTGTAAAATCCCTTCACTATTTTGCCTGCAATCCTGAGGGGAAAGGATGGTATTATTCCCAATATCAAAGAAGGTGTACACCCCCTGGGACACTACGCCCAATATCCACGTTGGGAGACGATGACTATATGCCCAATATCGCAAGGGATGTACACAAACCCTGGGATATTGTTCCTTATATCAAGAGTGGGAGAAGACGCTATTACTCCCAATAACGCAGGGACTGTGGCTGTACATCCCTCCTGTGATATTGTTCTTAATATGCTAGGGAAGAGAGGATACTATTCCCAATATCGGAGGGGGAGTACACTCACCCAGTCATGTTGTTCTTAATGTACTCCACCTCCCTCCACCAGGGATATTGTTTCTAATATCCAGGGGAAGAGAGGATAACATTATGCCAAATATTGCAGGGGAATGTACACCCTCTGTGATGTTGTTCCTCGTATCCAAAGGTAGAGACGATGATATACTGGCCATATCGCAGGGGGTGTACCCCTTCTGTGATATTGGTTTTGACATTCTGTGGGGGAAACATTAATCCCAATATCGCAGAAGGTGTACAGACCTCTGTGATGTAGTGCCTACTGTACAGGGGAAAGAGAAGAATATTGCTCTCAATATCGCAGGAGTGTAACTACCCTCCCCCTGTATGTTGTTCCTAATATGCAGTGGGGTGGAGGCTGATAGTACTCCCACTATCCCAGAAGGTGCACACACACCTGTGATATAGTTCCTAATATCCAGCGGAAAAGAGGCTGATTTTACTTTCGAGATCGCAGTGGGTGTGCACCGCCCCCAACTCCGGGGTATCGTTCCTAATATCCAGGCGGGAAGAAGATGACATGGCTGACAATATCGAAGGGGGTGGACACTTCTGTGATATGGTTTCTGATATCCAGGGGGTGAATGGATGATATTACTCCCAATAAAGTAGGAACCATACAGCCACCCTGGGATTTTGTCCTTAATAACCACAGGGGAGATGATATTACTACCAATATTGCAAGGGGTGTACACACCCCTGTGATATTGTTTCTTATATCCAGGAAAGGAGAAGATGGTCTTAGTACAATATTGAAGGGATGGACAGCCCCCATGGGATATTGTTCTAAAGACACAAGTTGAAAGAGGATGAGATTCCATCCAATATAACAAGGGGTGTACACCCCCGTCTGTGATATGAGTCTTAAAACCTAGAAGAAGAGAATGACATTGCTTCCAAAAACACACGTGGTGTACACCCACCCTGTGATATTGTTCCTGTCATCTAAAGGAAGAGATGATGATACTACTCCCACTACCAGAGAAGCTACACACCCCCCTGTGATATTGTTCCTCATAACTTGTGGGGAGAGCGTGATATTACTTCCAATATGACAGTGGCTTGACACCCAGTCTGTGATATTGCTCCTAATTTCCAGTAGGTAAAGTATGATGTTCCTGCCGACAGAGTAGTAGGTGCACAGCCGCCCTGTGATGTGTCTCCGAATATTCAGGGAAACACAGGAGGACATGACCCCAAATCTCCCAAAAGGTATACACCTATTGTGTGATATGGTTCCTAATATGCGGAGGTGCAGAGATTGGTATTCGTTCTCCTGTCGCAGGCTGTGTACACGCAACCTGTGAAATTGTTCCTAATATCCTGAACAAAAGAGACTGCTAATAATGGACACACATTGCAGGGGGCGGTAATTGGCTATTACGATCCACATCGCAGGGGGTGAGGCACTCCCCACGATATGGGGAGTAATAGCAACCCCTTCTCCCCCCAGGCTATTACGATCCACATCGCAGGGCAGTTCAGGACACCAGCCCTGCCCCAACCTTGACCCAGACATTGGGTGTCATGGGACCACCTCAGGGAGGGTGGCAGCTCAGCTCGAAGGTATCCCTGCTGCCAAAGACCAACTCTTCCTGCTAGTTTGAATCTGGCCACAGGGTCTGTTGGTGAGACAGGTGACCATGAGGCAGACACCCTGAAATCTAGCACGACAGAGCTCAACGCCCCCATGAGAGGCACCGTAGCACGCAGACTTTGCAGACATACTAGCGAAGGCCACAGCAGGTCCTGAGTGAAGAACAAGCTGACCAAGATCCTGGGGTCCTGACACACAACTTTTAAACCAGGGACTGGAAACTGTTCCCTAAAGAGCCAGGAGTCAGTATTTTCAGCTTTGCCAACTATCTTTGCCTCAAGGACGCAACTCTGCCATGGCTGCACCACAGCAGCCTTCTGCAGGTGGCCTGTGAAGAGATGGGCATGACTGCAGCCCCATCAAACTTTACTTATGGACGTGGAACTTCTCAGTGTCATGAAGTGTTAGTTTTGATTTGTTCAACCATTTGGAAATATAAAATCCATTCTTGATTACGGGCCACAAGAGCAGGCAGGGACAGGCTGCCCCTGGCCGACCTCTGGAATGAGCTTAGAGAAGGAAATGACAGGCTGGGCTAGCGCAGCCTCCTCACAGCAGATTCGCTGCAGAGGGTCCTTCTTAGCAGCCACTTCTCATCCTTCATCTTGGCTTCAGATGCAGTTCAGGTGGAAAAAGAGAGAACAGAACTGGCCTCAGCAACAAGGAGGAAGGAGATGCAGGGTCAAGTAGCCACGTGGATCCATCACACTCAACACTCACACCAAGCGGAGCACAGGCAGCCACCCGGGGGCGCCAAAGTGGAGGCTCTCTGGGATGGCGACCTCTGGCTGGGCAAGATTCTCTACCTAAAACTCAAATAGAAGATCTACACGGCAGTAGTTATAGAAAAAACACACTAAGAAAGAGCCCAAGATAAAAACAGTACACCAGTTTGGCCAACCGGCTCTCACAAGCCAGTAGGTAAGATAGCCCAGGAGAGCCACCAGAGGAGCTGGGACTGTTCCTGCCTGCAGGGGGCCTGGGACACCCCATTCCCACAGACAAGGACCCATGTTTTGGGGAGGAAGCTGTCAGAGTCACCAGTGAGCTGTTCAGAGCTGGAGCCACAGAGCAGGTGAGGAGCTCTGGCCACGTCCCCGTGCAGGCTGAGAAGCTGGGGTGGGGGCACACCCCCAGGGGCACATGCAAACAGTGGACCGCAGGCAATCCTCCTGCCCACAGGATGCTCAGTTCCCAAGGGACCACCAAAGTCTGGAACCCAGGGACCACCCCCTAACCCACATGCCCAGGCCTCCTGGACCAGGCAATGTCCAGTACAGGCAGGCAGTCTGGGCTTGGGGCCAGGACAGAGGTGGATGGTCCTGCTAGGCAGGCCTCCTTCTCCCTACCAGCTGGGCTGGTTGCACTGTAGTTTTGTTCTGGCAACATATTGCTACCCACTTTGGCCACACCAGTCCCTGGCTCCCTGGCTAGGCCCAGTGCTGTCCAACCCACCTACACAGGCCTAGTCAGCCTAAGCCACATGGGAAGGGCTTTTTGCAGTAAAAGTGGGGGCGCGGTTTGGGGGGAGGGGAATGTCTTAACCATCACTGTTTTACAGGATCACAGGGATCAGGCAATGTTCAGTATTGTCACACACCAAGGTTTTACAGTCTAAAGAAAACTACAGTCCTAAGGTGTCAGTTCTCAAAGCCCTTAAGTTCCTCCTGGAATGGGCATATAAAGAAAAAAATAAATGTTTGACTTCGGGGGTTTGCCTACGACTTGGATAAGCATGATTTTCTTCTGGCCAAGCAGGAGCAGCTGGACCAGACTGAAGGGAGGAAGAACAAATTTCCACTCTGACCTCAGTTGGGCACCAGAGTCTTCCCTGTCAGAATGTGGGTGTGGTGCTTCCACACACCAGCCTCTGACGAAACTCAGCCCAGGGTGGGGAAAAGGCTATCTACTTCTGAAAAATCTATAAAGTGCAGACACATCAAAAGCTTCAGAAGACTGTAAAGGGCTAAGGAGACCACTACACCCTTGGAGTTTACAGAAAATGGTCAGCATCACACGTCCTGAGGTCCAGGCAGCTCCAGCTGCCGCGACACCATGAGCACTGCCCTGGCTTCCCCTCTGATGCAGAGGCTGGTCACTCTGCCGGCAGCACTCAGAGCTCAGAACATTCTAGATGAAAGCAACATGTTCCTTTTAAAATGGGGAACCGGGCAGCACAACTGAAGCTCTACGACTGTCTCAACTACTGGTTTTCGTGGTAGCATTAGGAAATCGTGAGAATCCAAATCTCAATTTCGTACAGATTCCAGATTCACTGCAGGTTCCAGAATTTCCTGAAACAATCTTCTAATTTATCACTCAGGATTCCCTTGCCAAAGCTAATAAAGTCTACATTCCTTACGGAAAAGCCACCATAAGCACCACCACAAATAAGATCAACTGACGCTCACCCTTTGCACCAAACATATAAACTGTTACACACACAAGACTGTGCTGGAGGCAGCTCTCAGCTGAAGCCGAATCCGTGGGACTTCATTATCCCCATTTTGGATCGAGTGTGAGGATTGTCAGCAAACCAGGACCCCAGTGTAAAGCAGAGAACAGATCCTCTGACGCCTGCCTGAACATTTCCTTCCCACCTCTGTCTTGGATATTGAACACCCTCAGAGCTACGGAGTCACCCACATTTGCAGGTCATTTATCCAGCCACCAGGATAACACAATTATGCGATAAAAATGCCTTCTGGGCTTTGTCATACTCAACAAGGAAGCTCAGAAGGCCAGGTAAGCGCAAGAAAGGGGGAAGCGTCCTCCAAACAGACAAAAACCAAGGAAAACCGTGCAGAGGCTGGAGAGAGAGCAGAAACACAGCCCGCTGTAGCCTTTCAGGTCCTGCTGGCCGCAGCCCTGCGTTAGGTGGCACCATTTCCACGGATGCATCCTGCTGGGCCCATTTGAAAGGTCCCGCTGGCGAGAAACTCACCCCCACTTCCAGCTCCTGCAAGACCCGCTGCAGCCGCACTCCACCCAGGGGGCCCATTGTGCAAGTCTTCCTGGAGCGACCCCTCAGCCTGCTCAGTGTCTGAGACTGGGAAGCACCAACGATCCAGAAAGGCACAATCCCGTTCTCCTCGTGCTGCTTTCTGGGTTCCAAGTTGTCTTAATAACGAGTCCTGCATAAACCCCGGCTGGGGAGCCAGCCAGGGCCCAGCAGCACCCGGCTCATGCGCTCCACTCACCCCACAGAGGACCGCGGAGGCCCCAGCAAGCTCTGTCTGCGGGGCAAGACACCAGAAACAGCCACAGTTCAGGATTCTGCCACCCGCCCCGCTGCTGTAATTACCTGCTGTGATCTGAATTCTCATTGGTTGGAAAGGTGATCCCACAGCTCCGCCTGCCTTCATGACCTGCTGGGATCTGAAATTGCATTGGTTGGAAAGGGAATCTCACTGCTCAAGCACTCCCTGCTGCCTCCTTGCAAACAAGATAAAAAATCCAAAATCCCTCTTAAAGAACGTTTACTGTAACCTCAAAACAAGACCCATCCCGAGACCAGGGAAGATACACACGCACATCTGACACCTGGTGGACGTCAGTGACCAACGCCACGGCTTCCGTGTGGCGTGTGAAGCCGGAGGCCTGTCACGGTGACTCAGGCTGGGGTCTGAATAGGGGTCTTCCAAGCAACTAGGCAACCAGGACGCACACCCCAAAACCCAAGTCCCCGCACTCATGTACCTGGCAGAAATGCTGCGTGGCCATCGACACCAGTTGTGAACAAAGACCGATCTGTGTCCTGTGGCTCTCACAACTTCCGTACACGCCTGGGCCCCACACAGGCCTGCACGGCACCCTGCTCGCCTCCAGTGGGGCTCTCTCCTGCCAAGGGGGATGGCCCTGAAGTCCATTGAGATTTCCAAAGCTGTACCAAGTCGTCCTTCCTCCAGCTTGTTCAGAAGGCCTAAAGCCCTGAAGACACCAATGAGAATTGACCTAGCCTCTTAAGGCAGCTCAAACGCCTAAACACAGGAACGCTGGACCTCTCTGCCCTCGAGAGCAGCCGATAACACACTGGGCTAAGCAGAAGGCACAGATGTCACATCCAGAAGCCAGTGGCGCTCACGTTTGCATTCCAGGAGCCGCCCATGTGAGTCCCTCCAAGGCTTCCAAGTCCCACTTGATTGTTTTCATCGTATCTCTGTAACATCAGAGACATTATATCTCACGGTATCTATGAGATCGTCTCTACTTTTATGAGCACATATGCTCCCTGACTTACCATGGGATGAAACTGTTCCAATAAATCCAGCGTAAGCTGAAAATATCCTAAATAGAAAGTGCATTTGACACAATAGTTTCAACTTACAACGGGTTCATCCAGAGGCAGCCCATCTCGGGCTGAACAATGCACTGAGTGTGACTAGTTCACACCATCACAAGGTTGAAAAAAAATCACAAATGTAACCATTGTGAGCCAGGGACCATCTGTACTGTGGCTCCTGTCTTCAGAGACAACAGAAACCTCTTCTTAGACAAGAACCACAATTTATAATCCTCAAAATATTAAACTAAAATTAGTTTAACAATCTACAGGTTCAAACAAAGCCAAAGTAGGCCCACAAGGCCGTTTGTGCCATTCGCTAAGACACGACTCTAATAACCCTCACCACAGCCCCTCAGGGTGGGTCCCAGAGGCAGCTGAGGCTTGTGGCTATGGACACTAATGAAACCAAAATCAGAGTACGCAGGGGCAGTCAAGTCATATGACTTCTCCACTAAAATATGCACAAATATTCATCAGCAAATCTGATCTTTGCTTTACCTCCCTCCCATGACCTAAAAAGGAGTCCACCACACTCACACACACACACACACACACACACACCCCACTTCAAAAACATAATTCACACTTGCATTCAATTCTGGGCATTTGAAATAGACCTAATGGGGGATTAAACCTCTCCTCCAACCCATTGCTTAGTCTTCTTAAAGGATGAAGGATTTTACATAACACAAGTCAGCATATAAAACAACTTGTATAGAAACAGACTTTCAATTGGTCCTCATTATAGTGATTCAATATACAAAGGACTCAACACACAGCACAATGTCTATTAGAAGAATGATTAATTTGTTCCCCTAAAAATCCTAATATCTACACAGAAAAAATACCCTATACACATTTTATCATTCTTTACCAGTATAGTCATACAAACAAAGGAGTATCACGAAAGCAAAAGAACATTTGGTTTGACTCGCAGTTCTAAATTTAATATAAAATTGCTAAAACCACCAAGACAAACATGACTATGAAATATTTAACGATCTTCACCTAAATTCAAGTCATCATTCAACCACCAATACCTCTGCTCTCCTTATAGGAATTTTCCAAAAGTATATTCTGGAATTAACAGGACAAATTTTTCTGGTGATAGAAATCAGGAAGAAATTGGTTGAAGGCTGTTCCTTGGCTGTCAAACTTTTTCTCAATAATACTTTGTAAAATAAAAGCATCAAACAGATCTTTACATTAACTTACAATCTATCAAGCAATACTGGAGGAAGCTTTAAATAGCCACATTCTGCCAAGGCTGACTAACGTTAAATGAGCATCAGTCTCATGTCTTGCAGCATCCACAGTTCGTCTTCTCAAAACCACTTAAGATTTCATAATTAACTCAATTAAACAATGTAAGTCATCTTCTTGATCTTTGACATGAAGGGGTAATTTTCCCCCAAAATAGTATCTCTTTCCTTGACATGATTTCATCTGTGGTTAGAGTATTTAACAGGATTTTTTTCTTTCTTAGAAAATAAAATATACACCTTTCCAATATGAAAAACACTAACTGATAACGCTTTTGACCTGGTTAAGCTATAGCATTTTTTTTTTTTAAGTTAAAAAAAGAACCTAACTGCATCTTTAGACCTTATGTGAGGCAGTGTCCAGGGTCACTGGGACCCCCGCTTGGTCAGTGCAGCCGGGTGCCAATTAAAGACAGAAACCCAAGCGTTCACTCAAAGCCCCTTCCCAGTGGTTCATCCTAGTGGAAGCCATGGGCACAAAGGAATGCGGCATTCCACGGAGGGCTTTGGGGATAGGCTGCTTGAGAACAACGAAATGACTCACATTCCCTGAGTATAAAGCCAGTGACTGCTCCCAGCTTCAATGCAGCACCATCCACAGCAGCCAAGGTCTGGAATCACCTGAGTGTCCGTCAACAGGGGATGAAGGGAACGTGGCCCGAACATACACAGGGGCAATACTCCACCACACGGCGGAGAGCCCTGTCATCCGCGGCAGCATGGATGGAGCTGGAGGACATTACGTTAAGCAAAGGAGCCAAGCAAAGAAACAGAGCATGTTCTCACTCATAAGCAGGAGCTGAGAGCAGATCTCATGGAGGCCAAGAGTAGGTGGTCAACAGGGCCCAGCAGAGCCCACTCATAAGCAGGATGGGCAGAGGCTGGTAATGGGCACAAACACACAGCCTCATGGGAGCACAAGACCTACTATTGACAAATCAGCAGGGGGATGGCAGTGGGTCATCTACTGTGTGTTTCAAAACAGCTAGGAGAGAGTAATTTGAACATAACCAGCACAAGGAAAAGAAAATGTTTCAAGTGAAAGACATCCCAAGTACCCAGATTTCATCAATATACGGATGAATCAAGATATCACATGCACTCTGAAAATATATACATATATTATGTATCAACAAAAACAAAAACTAATGACAGAACCATTTGCGAAGCACGTGCAGGAGACGAATGGGAAGCCTGACATGGTGTGACTGTGTCCCCAACCAAATCTCATGCTGAGCTGTAACCCCGTGTTGGAGGTGGGCCCTGGTGGGAGGCGATTGACTCATGGCGGTGGTTTCTAATGGTTTAGCACAATCCCAAGTGCTGTCCTCGTGGCAGTTCTCCTGAGATCTGGTTGTTTGGAGGTGCATGGCACCTTCCCCTTCCAGCCATGTGAAGGCATGCCTGCCTCCCCTTCACCTTCCACCCTGATCATAAGTTTCTCCAGATGTAGAAGCCTGTACAGCCCACAGAACTGTATGCCGACTAAACCTTTTTTTCCTTATTACCCAGCCTCAGGTAGTTCTTTATAGCAGTGGAAGAACAGTACAGTCCTCAGGACCAGCAATGTTTTCTTTCTACCCAGCAGCCAACAAGGTCCCACACCCTAGCTGGTTTTCTGAAGCCTTTGCCAGAATGCTGAGGCTGTTTTGGGGATACTAACTTTCCCCATCTCTGGCAAACCAGATGGGGCATCCTATTTCCCTCTTACCACCTTTCTCAGAGAGACCCCACCTCTGCAACAGCCTCCACCAGGGGCCTCCTTCAGCAGCAGCAAAGCCGAGTATTCCTTGCACCTCCCTTCTTCTGAAGTAAATATCTGAAGCTTGTTTTTCCATATTCCCAACTCATTGAAAAAAAAAATCTTATGCTTTCTATTTTCCACACACACACACACACACACACACACACACACACACGAGAAGTGCCGTGAGGGCAGGGGCTCTTGTTTTCCCAGATCTGAGCCTGGACCTCAAACACTAGCTGAATTCGTACTAACACAATATCCAGAGACAGAAATGCAAATATCCCCACGACTTCAAATACCCTAAGGATCTAACAGGCCTAGTGGCCCATGTAACTATGGTTTGTGCAGGGCCATTCAACTGGTGTCCAAATCCCTGTCCAAGTGAGCTCTTTAATTTCAGGACTTTTCAGACAGCTTTTTCTTTGGTTGTTGTTTTGTTTTTGTTAAAGGAATCTATTACAGTTACAATCAAGAATATCCCAGGCTGAGTGTGGTGGCTCATGCCTGTAATCCCAGCACTTTGGGAGGCCAAGGTGAGTGAATCACCTGAGGTCAGGAGTTCAAGTCCAGCCTGGACAACATGTTGAAACCCCATCTCTACTAATACAAAAATGAACCATCCATGGTGGCAGGCACTTATAATCCCAGCTACTCAGGAGGGTGAGGTAGGAGAATGGCGTGAACCAGGTGAGGCCGCAGTGAGCCAAGATCATGCTACTGCATTCCAGCCTGGGCAACAGAGTAAGACTGTCTCAAAAAAATAAAAATAAACCAATACACCCACTTAGTTCTTCACCAATGTCAGATATATCAGTTAAAAGAAAAATAATATGAAGCATGTTTTTAAATTTCAGTGTTGAATTTAACCATATATTTTAAGATATGGAGATAGAAATTCCCCAAGGATCAGGGGAGAAAAAAGCAGTTAAGAAAATTCTAAAACCTCAGGAGAAAAACAAGTATGGGGTAAGACCTCAAGGCAAAACTTTTTCTTTGCACTTTGAAAGAACGGAGATACCAAAAATATGAACTTTCAATTTTCTGCATTTTGTATTCCTCTACGTCCTTTGAAAGGCTGGAGATGGGATCCCAGGTTCCAAAGTGCCTGGCCACGGCTCACATCAGGCAGCATCTTTCACAGCCGTGTACTCCCCTGTGTCTAGAGAGCTCTGTGGCCCAATTTACACAAAAAGGTCCTAATTTACTCACGTTCATCACTTTGAACAAAGTCTCTAGAAATGAGACAAATATTGACACTCCACAGAAGTACTCTCTTCCGAAAACTCAAGTGTCAGGCTTCCATGAGCCAGGCAGCTTGGTTACAGAAAGCACTGGCTGACTTGCTGGTTTAATGTTAAATGCATTTAAAAATGCTAAGTGATCCGGCCCCACTCCCAGTGGGTGTGTGTGTTGAGCTGGCTGCAGTAGTGATGCACACTGACCACGTTCTTTCCTTTGGTTTGGCTTCAAGCAGAGCACCCCACACCCAGGAAGAGGCCATAGGATGGCATCAAGGTCTAGGACAGTTCTAAGGAGAGCTGCAGGCTGACTGCCTCATCTGCAAATAGTCTCATTTCAGAGAAAATCATTGAACAGAGTTCATAACACGTGAATGTTAAAAATTCATATTTCTAATTTCATCCCTTTAGAACTTTTGAAGAACAGATGTGCACCTGCTCCAAGTCAATGAGGACGCTCGGACAGTCCCTCACAGGTCCTCGGCCTCCAACTCCCACCTAGAAATTGTCAGCTCAAGCCGATCACATTGCAGTGCGATTTTCTATAAATAATGTGCACGCCTGCATCTAAGCAGAGATGTGAATGTCTAGAATGTGCCTGACAGGCCCAGGAGGAACTGCAGCAGCTGTGGGGACACAATCCACTAAGGAATCCGATTTGGAGGGAACTCAAGGCAACTAAAACTAGTTCCACTGTTTTTTCTTGGCAAGGCTTAACCAGGCAAACTGTTATCACTGTTGCTAATTCATGGTAATTGGGATGGGGACTTAACAGTAATTAAAGCAATGACAGAATTTGCTAGTCAATTACAATGGCACAGATTCCTGAGAATGGAAGAGCTGTTGCCCAGGAATAGTGTTCAACAGATCCTCCCCACGCCCCGGGAAACATGGCATTTCCACGCACCCCTGCTTTGGTCCCCTGGCCACCACCCTCCTGATCTTGGCCATCTGATGGCATCTCTCCACAGCTGGAAACACCTGACCTCTTGTCACCCTCCCATCTGCCCTGCCTTCCTCCAGTCCGGGATATTCAGGGATGCCCACATCCAGGACCAGGAAACCAGGGTTATCCTAAACCAGTGCCTGCATTCAAAGTCCTCCACGGCAGGACAGTCACCAACGGCCAACACTCCCAGAACCTTCCACCTCAAAACGCTGCATTCTCTTTGCTATGTACACACAGAGGCATGTCAGGTTCTACCTAAAGGCATCATCAGGTTCCACGCTGGTCAGGAGCCCAAGCCTAGTCACTCTACATGATCTCACTTCACCATCCACCGAGAAGCCTGCAGTTTTACTCTGGTGCACGGTGTTGATGGTGGATGCATTTCCCCTGAAGACTCGGAGACGGGAGCCTGGCCAAGGAGACCCGTCACCCCAGCCCCTGCAAGGCCTGGACATCCTCTCTGCTGTCTGCACCCAGTACCACAAGTCTAGCAGTGCTGGCTCAGTGGTGGGATCCACCTGAACCTGCAGAGGACTCGGGGCAGAACCATGCAGCCTGGCTGCAGCCAGAGGCCTAAGGGATCCCCACGAGGCTCTCCAGCCTAGGTGCCCTCACCACAGGTGGAGCTATGCAAGAGAACTGCCTGCTGAACTGGAAACGTCCCAACCTGCTCAGCCAACACAGAAAGACAACAGCCACCTACAGCTGCTGAGCCCCGAAACGTGGCCACTAGGCCTGAAGGGCTGAATCTGGAATTTAATCTGTGAAATTCTTTTCAAATGTGTTTAGCTATGTAATCAAATCTTTATTGTAATTGAATTTAGAAGAGCCTCTGGCTATGGGCTCCCTTGTCGGGCATCACAGCTCCATGGAGTAAGAATGGGAAGGAGGGGCCCAGAGCCTCTCCGCATTCTCCACGCTAGTTCAACATGTCATCTTAAGGAAAGGCACTCCAGCAGGAAAGGTGTGCACGGGAAGAACTGGGTTGGCCCTGACACAAGCATGACCCCCCGGCATCACAGCTGCCTCAGCCAACAGGCAAAAGACAATGATGCCCACCTGGACAGGCCACCGGATGTGATGACGCACCCCAAGCCCTGGTCCCACAGCAGCCAGAGACCACCCGCTGCTCGTCCCAGGTGAAACACAAGCCCTGGTCCCACAGCAGCCAGAGACCACCCGCTGCTTGTCCGGGTGAAACAGGCAGAGCTGCTCGAGCCCTCAAAAGCAGGAAGAATTAAGGAGGCAGTTCCCGCGATTCCCACGACACACACGACACGCCTCGGAGACAGACACAGGCTTCCCTGTGGAAGTGCAGAGGACGGTGCAGTCCCTAGGCGGGCTGCTGCTTCCAACCATCAGGGAAGAAACCAGATCCATTTCCTTGTAGGAGAATCATTTCTACCGTGATTAGACAGAAGGTGGCTGATGTGATCAAATCAGCAAGCACCACACGGCTGCTTCTCCAAGGAGGGCCTGGAAACTTGCAGCCACCCGCGTAGGGGCTGCAGTGTTTACAATGGAGACACGGGTGACTGAGGTCTGGTTTCCTCAGGGAAGCTACATTTGAACTTTCACCACTGAGGAATCGGTCATTTGCAGTCACTCACCCTCAATGCAGAAGAGAGCTCAAGACACTGCACCAGACTTCAACACTCAGGGTTAGGGTCAAATTCACAAGTTTTACAAAATGTCTATCTACTTGGGATGCCAGAAGAGATGTAGCTTCACACACACACGCGGGTTTGCTTAGCCCCTCCACCAGTGGATCTCACCAACAGATGACACATCCACACCTCATCCATGGCAGCACAGAACCACTTGGAAAACAGCCACTCCCATCAAGCTTCCTGGTTTTGGTGTTTAAAACCTGCATCTCATGCGTGAGATCACACTTCTCCGAACAACAGACATTGTGACTGTCATTTCACCCAAAAGGGCTTTAGGAAATGACACGCAGCCCAGACGCCAGAGGTCGCCGGCCACCGTACTCTAGCCAAATTCCTTTGTGGCTGTATGGAGGCTCCACAGATACAGCCCAGTCACATTAATGACCATATGAGAAGCTCAGGGCAGAGACGAACTCAGTGCTGAAGTTTTACACATTTATCGCCCTTTTGTTTTATCCAGAAGACAAAGGAGAAAGGCTGGGGCAGATCACCTCATTGAGTGTAATGACTCCAGCCACTTCTCTTCACCCCAAGTCACCCCTCAGTCACACGCTTTTGAGAAACCAAAGCCATTCTGTTCTCTTCACTCTGGGTTCCAAGTACTAAATTCTCCGTTTTATCAATTAGATTACCAAGCAGCCATTTGTAATCTGGACTGCAATATGATACAAAATTTAAAACTAATTTAGGTTGAGGTAATAGCTCCTATTTGTTATAGACAAGGCATGAATGAAAACTTTGATCTGTTTGTTCATAGGACAATTTTGTAAACAAACCAATTATTCAAGCAATGATTTCTTCAGTCAGATGCAAATTAATTTGCTCATAAAAGATTTTCCAATAGGAATTTTTAAATCCATGGTCTGTCTTTCCTGAGCCTGTCTCTGCACCTTCCCCCGAGTGCATAGCAGGACTTCCCAGGGCATCCCATCAGCAGGCCCACTGAAGACAACAAGCCCACAGCCCCCAGCCCAGGAATCAAGTCCGAGCCCCAGCAGCCCCTCATCCAGCCGAGGCTTCCTCACCAGCACAGCACCCAGAGGACTTCCAGGTTTAATGCCACGTGCGCGTGGAAAGTAGAGTGCTGGAAGGACCACAGTGGACATTCTACAAATGCAAATTCCCTCCTGGAACAGCCCAGCAACCCTCTGTACCTTCTTCAAAGTACCCATGCCAGGCAGGTGCAGAGTCTAATGGGGGGTGCCTAGGAATCAGCATTTAATATGATTCCGATGAATAAGAGTTTGAGAGGTTGGTCAGCGAGAGGCTGCCATGGCCTCCACTGATTTGCAGGCTCTGAAGAGACATTCAGGTAACAGGCCAGACAGGACAGGACAAGGATGGGAAGGTGGAGGGCAAATTCCATAGACCCCCCAACCACCCCGCCATCCCCACTGAGACTTCGTGATTTAAGGAGAGGCAAAGCCAGGGAGAAAAGATGCCCACACCACGCGAGGGACTGAGATTTCACCTAAAGCACGCAGCATGTGGCTGAGGGTCAAAGTTGGGCAAGCCAGGAGCACAGAACGGGGTTCACAGGCCCAGAGGTGCCCCCCACACCCAGACCTCCCAAGCACTGCCTGTCTCCTGCCTGGTTTATTTCCTGCCCCCCTCTACTGTGTTGGTTTCTCAGCTGCCCCCCACCAATGCACATACCTCTCTACAAGCTTGGTGGACTGAAAATAGCAGGAGGGGTAAGAGCTGGGCTCTGGGGCCAACGTCCTGCCTGAGACATTAGTTCCACCCTACCCAGCTGTGATGTGAGCCCGAGATTTCTCAAATATGAGATGGGAAGGTAACTCAACCCACTTCCCATGGTGGCTGTGGAGACTGAGATCACATATAGCCACACCTCGGCATCCAGCACACGTGGAACCCCAGCGTGTTGCCCCTGATGGGAATCCCTCTATGCCCCCTCTGCTACCAGAGCCAACTCCTAGCAGTAACTGGAGGGTGCATCCTCTATTCCCACTCCACTCACCTCCCATATCTCCATGCATGACCTGCCACGCAGCGGCACCAGCAAACCCAGCCCCACCATCCAGGCTCCTGTGGATAACCGGAACCCTCACCTTGGGAAGTCTTCCACTTGAGGTTCCAAAGGGGGCTGAGAAACCACCCAAGGGCACTCACCTGTTCCTTATTGCACGTAATGAACTGCAAACAGGGCCACCAGCAAACCCGGCTCCACCATCCAGGCTTCTGTGGATAACCGAACCCCACCTTGGGGGTCTCCACTTGCGGTTCTGAAGGGGGCCGAGAAACCGCCCTCAAGGGGTGCTCCTCTTCTTTATGCACGTAATGATCTGCCACGCAGGGCCACAAGCAAACCCGGCTCCGCCATCCAGGTTTTGGTGGGTAACTCCTCTCCCCACCCCCTGCTTCCTCCTGGGTGTCTGGGAGGCTCAGAAACTGCCCTAAGGGCACCCATCTGTTCCTTATTGCACTAATACCTCATTTACAGAAATCCACTTTGACTTCCAGCACTGCAGGTGTGACAATTTAGGAATCCTACTTGCTTGCAACCCCAAGAGCTTGAGGTCACGTCCACCTCACCAGCATCCCAGAGACCCAGCACTGTCCACTCTGTTTAAAATTCCAAAATACTCTTTCAAAATGCTAGTGGCATTTGGTTTGTGCATAAATGCTAAACACCTTCAAGTGAAACAAATATCTCAACAGTTTGATTCAATCATAAACATGTGAGTTACACATCTGCCAAGTTGTAAAGCCTCGGGCATTTATAACATTTTATGCATGGTCAAAGATTCACTAATATAAATTATGAGAATCTCTAACAGGTTTTTTTCTGGCATTAGATGACCAAAGGAAAAACTGGGTTCTGGGGCTTGTGGGCCTGTAGAGGCAGACATCAGCTGACACAAACCAAGCTCCTTCCCACTGATGTGGCCTCATCCCAGGCCCCTCACCGGATGCCACAGGCCCCTGGAGGAGCAAGCTGACCTGCCCACATTTCTCAACTGCACAGCTGTTGCTCACACTGCAGATGGAGCTCAAGGCACGAGCAGGCCACCATGCTAAAAATACCACGCAGCGTCCACGCCAGGTGATGGTGGTTTCTACTCCATCCCAAAGCCCCATATTTGAGTTTACAGCCATGACTACTAAATGGATTTTAGACCCTCAAGAACCTTTTGTTGCTTTTATGCAACAAGTAAAAGATTATCCCTCAGATATAGGCTCTGAAACTGTGGAGTAATTATTTGGGAACAGAGCCTCTGCCAGATCAGGATAAGCACTTGGGACAACACCCCGTGACCTCGGCCCACACTAACCCATCCAGACCAGAGGCCTCCCGCACTGCTCTGTCATTTCTGTGGATTTCTATAAATGAGATATTAGTGCAATAAGGAACAGATGAGTGCCCTTGGAGGGCAGTTTCTGAGCCTCCCAGCCACACAGCCACGTTCAGGCTGAAGCCGCACCCCTAGAAAACACTGTCCCTCACCGAGGTGTGCCTGGCTTCTCCCTTTTCCAGAACTTAACAAAAACCTGAAAGGACAGGTCAGTTCTGTGTAGAAAACACCAAACTACTTGCGATTCCTCTTCCCAGTTCAGGCTGTAGGAAGCTCGTTTCAGCCCTCACCGTATTCTGACTGTGACTTGGTTCCCATAAGAAATAAAGTCAGAATTCTAAGTCCCTGTCTCCTGGACGGACATGAGGAAAAGTGTGGCGAGCCCCCTTCCTTCAGTAAAACTGCACGGTTCCCAGAACCCTAATGCCATCCTCCTCATGCCACTGTGAACACCTGGACAGAGCACATTTCAATGCGTGCACCTTCATGGGCTAGTTTTACTATTTCTCTACTAAATCACCTCAAATTTAGCGCCCTAAACACTGACTTATTTTCTCGCATTTCTGGAAGCTGGAGTGCAAAACAGGTCCCACCAGCTAACATCGAGGTGTCGGCAGGGCTGGCTCTAGGGAGGCAACCGTCTCCTTCCCTCCCGCGGCCTCTAGAGGCTTCCGCATCCCCTGGTCCATATGGCACCCACTGTCTTCAGAACCCATAGCAGCCCTGACGGCCCAACAGAAAGATGCAGAACGTCAGGAACCCGGGCTCTAGTGCTACGGCCAAGCCTCCCCAACCTTCCAGCTCCTCACGCACTCCCATGAGAGCTAATATAGATTCCACTTTAACTAGTGTCATCTGTGTAAGGGGTAAGTGCCCAGCTGTGAACTGCTTAACCTCGCCCACACAGACCCCGGGAATAAACTCACAGGCCATGGACCACTCCACAAGCAATGAGCGACCACCTGCTTGGGGACCTCCATGGCCCAGCAGAGCCCTCCGGTGCCTCCCCATGGGCTCAGGGACCGGCGGCTGGGGTCTGCAGAGGGCTCTGGATAAAAAAGACAGCTCCCATGTTGGGAGGCGCCCGCCCGCGGTTGGGTTCCCGGTACTTTAAGTAGCCCAGGTGGACAATCCGCACCGCCTGCAACTCCATCACCAGAATAACGCCTGCACGTGGCAAGTGCACGGGTGTCCACCCCTCAGCCCAGCTGGCCGCGCTAAGCACATCACCGCCGTGACACCCAATCAGAGTCAGCTGCTGGCACAGTCAAGGCATCAGACCCCAAGAACATTCTGGATCACAATTCGCAGTAGTGATTGCGATCAGAGCCACACGTGGCTGAATGTATTTACAGGAGGACGCCACAGCCGATCTGTCTGGACTGAGAGCATTTCCCACTGTACATTCTTACAACACCATTTTATATTGGCCGGGCACGGTGGCTCAAGCCTGTAATCCCAGCACTTTGGGAGGCCGAGACGGGCGGATCACGAGGTCAGGAGATCGAGACCATCCTGGCTAACATGGTGAAACCCTGTCTCTACTAAAAATACAAAAAACTAGCCGGGCGCGTGGCAGGCACCTGTAGTCCCAAGCTACTCGGGAGGCTGAGGCAGGAGAATGGCGTGGAACCTGGGAGGCGGAGCTTGCAGTGAGCTGAGATCCGGCCACTGCACTCCAGCCTGGGTGGCAGAGCGAAACTCCGTCTCAAAAAAAAACAAAAACAAAAAAAACACCATTTTATTTGCACTTTATTAAACTTTTATGGCTTTTTCTGCCTATCTTCTTTATGGGAGTATTTCTTGTTCTTATGACTGCAGTGATACTTCAAGCTACAACTATCAATGTGTAAACTTAGTTTGGAAGGCGCCTTATCATTAAACATTTCACAAGCAAACAATCAGAGGCACCTAACCCGGAGGCCCGTTTTCTTCTCTGAGCCAAACCTACATTGGACTCAAAGAAAATGGCACACGGAGGGGGGGCTGGATCTCCAGCACCCATTTTAGGGGGGCTCCTGGGGAGCAGATATGGAGGGAGAAGCCTAAGCTACGGCACTGTCGTACTAAAGAAAAGTCCATTTGGGTAAATGCAAGCACCAGACTTAAGAGATTAAGCAAAAATGAAAAGAAACCACTAACCACAGCTTCCCCAAAAAGAACTAAACTCCCTTTAGTTGAATTGGAAAAGCAGAGAGAGTGATGATCAGGATACAAAAGAGAATGACAAAGTATCTGAACACAGGAGAATAAACAAGGGCCACTGTCTGTTCCTGTGTCAGTGGGAGCCTCGCATCTAGCTGGATTTAGAAGGTTGCTACTTTGACTGAAAGTTATCCCCAACCCTAGTTTGTAAGCAAGTGGAGCAGAATGCTTCAATTACTTCAAAGTTTAGCGGTAAAGCTTTGCAACTCTCACAACCATTTTAAATGGTGTGAATTTTAAAGTGATTCAGTCTGTTGGCTGGAGTATCTAATGGCTTAACCACAGGGTCATGTTGGAAAATTATTCAGTGCTTTTGTTTTTCCTACTGAAGGTGCATTTGAGGCGACAGGAGGCGCGAGGGGACCCGGCCCTCTCCTCCACATGCTAGGGGTGGCGTGGGGCGGAGTTGGGGGACGGGGGCCACTTAGGGAGTCATCGCGCTGTACCCACGCTTCGGAGGGGAAGCCCGGCCCCATCTACAGCTAAGAGGCAGAAACGACTCCGAGGGTCCTCCAGGCGACCCCCTCTGCCAGGCTCAATTTAAAACATAAACCGGAGGGGGTGGAAAGCTCACTATCTTCCGGATGGAGATTCCTACCGCCATGTCCCTTCCTCCTCCGCCCCACCCGGCAAGGACCCCGGGGCTGCCTGGCCGCTCATGCCGCGCCGCAGGTACCCCCGCCGCTCCCCGACAGGGGCTTCCCCCCAGTTGTCCCCATTGCTTCCCCGCTCTTCTCCCCGGTTCTTCCCATCGCTTCCCCGCTCTTCTGCCCGGTCCCCCCATCCCCTTCGCCCTGTTCTCCCCCTCTCCGTCCGTCCCTCCCTCGCCGCTGGGAGGGGGGCGCACACCTTGAGCATCCCCGTCGCTGGTCAGCAAGCCGATGGCCTTGCCGGCCCAGAGAGGTGCTCCAGGAACTTCCTCAAGGAGTCCTTGGGGGCCCGGGAGTCGTCCGCGTCCATGGCGAGGAGGCCAAAGGCAGCCGCTAGTCCAGATGCGCAGCAGGCAATGGGGACCCTGCCCGCGCGCGCCCGACTCGGAACCACCGCCCCGCCCGCGCCCCCGCCCGGCCCCAGCGCCAATGGGCGGTGACGGGGGGGCCCGACGGCACAGGAGGGGCTGCGGGGGCGCGGCTAGGGGCAGGGGCAGGGGAGGGAAAGGGGCAGGGGCTGGGGGGGGGGGGGTGGGTGTGGGCAGGAGCACCTACGCGGGGGTCGTCTTATGGGGGGCCGCGCTAGCGGTGGGGGAGGCCGCAGAGGCGGGGGTAGCGCCAAGGTGGGCGGGGTTCCTGCGGGTGGGGCCGCTTTGCTGGTGCGCGAGCCTGGCGGGTGGGTTGGAGGACTCTGGTTGAGGGCTTTAGAGATGCCCGGAGCTCCCCAAGTCGGGGCAGGGGCAGCGTCCGGGGGAGGGGAGACCGCGGGGGGGGGGCGGGGTCACATCGTTTGCGGGGCGCGCCAGGGCGGGACGGGATAGAACGCAGGGAGCGTCTCCCGAGGGGGAGGGAGACTGTGAGTGGGCGCGAACGCCGGGGCGGGTGGAAACCCCGCACTTGCGGGGAGCGCCGATGGCGGGGCGGGGTGGAATTGGGGCGCGGAGACCCACCTGGACGCGGAGGCTCGCGGCAGGCCCGGCCGCTCCGGCTGTTGTCTGCGCGGAGCCCGGCCGCGCGCACAGCTTCTAGTTCCCGGCAGGATTCCTCCTGGGGCTGCGCTGGGAGCCTCAGGGCGCGGCTTCCTCGACCCCCGCCCCCAAGTTTTCTCTGCAGCCTGAGGTCGGGAAGGAGGCACAGAGAGTGGATCCTCCAGGTGGTGGGAAAAGCTGAGCGCAGCGGGCTTAGCTATGACGAAGCTACGATTTCCCGGGCCCATGGGGGCTGTGGCACTCCTGGGCCCCCAGCGCGGCCCTTGGGGAGAAGAAGCCTTGGGGTGGAGGAGGGTATGGGGGCGCGACCCTCAGAGACACCTGGGCGCGCGAAAGTCAGAGTGGGGCAGGAGGAGGCGCAACAGGACTGGCCTGGGGGGGAGGCGGGACGACCCTTCCTCCCCACTGACACGCGCGCTGCTGTAGGCTGTGTCGACCTCGGCCGGCTTCACTGGCCAACTCCATGTGCTGAAATATGCACATCCAATGCGATGTGCGGTTGCCCATCCACAGCTTAACAGCCTGGTGCCTGTTACCCTGCCGTGGTTGAGGGGGCAGCCCCCACAAAAGCACGGGCTTATGGGGCCCCGGTTCCTTCAGTGCCCACCCCACGAAGAAGGGCTCCCAAACGGCCCCACTCGACGGCTTACCGGAGGATGGTCCTGCATAGTGGGTGTTTGTTGAACAGACAAGAGACAACAAAAGAGACTAAGAAGAGGTTTGTTCTATGAACCGGGGAAGGTGAAGCAATCGCAAAGGAGAGTCTTGCCAAAGGGCAATCCTGGGGAAAAGATGGAGAGGCATGAATTTTTCTTGGATGTGTGCCTCATCCTGGGGCTCATCCCGCTGAGCATCAAATATTCATTGCAAAAGAGGGGAAAAAAATATGCTGCGGACAATGCTGGATGGTCTGATCTCTCCCTTGGCCATAATTAACGGGGCAATTCCTAACCCCTCGTGGTCCTCAGAATCACCTGGCCTATGCACACCCCCACTAAACCACTGAAGTCCAGTTTCTGGGAGCCCAGCCACGGAATGTGTAATTCTTTTTTTTTTTTTTTTTTTTTGAGACAGAGTCTCGCTCTGTTGCCCAGGCTGAAGTGCAGTGGCCGGATCTCTGCAAGCTCTGCCTCATTGGGTTTACGCCATTCTCTGGCCTCAGCCTCCCGAGTAGCTGGGACTACAGGCGCCCACCACCTCGCCCAGCTAGTTTTTTGTATTTTTTAGTAGATACGGGGTTTCACCGTGTTAGCCAGGATGGTCTCCATCTCCTGACCTCGTGATCCGCCCGTCTCGGCCTCCCAAAGTGCTGGGATTACAGGCTTGAGCCACCGTGCCTGGCCAGGAATGTGTATTTTTAAACAAGCCCCCTAGGTTACTCTGATGAATGCAAAGTCAGAGAGCGCTGCTCTCATGCACTGAGCCTGAGCATTACTCTACTAATAAAAAAGGAGAGGAGAATCCTGGGGGTCTTAAGGTGGCAGTTGAGTGGCCTTTGCCTTCTGGCGGCAGAAGAGCAGACCGAGGCTCTAAGCACCTGCACCCACCGCTGGGCTCAGGATCTGTGCTGGAGAATGGAAGGGCTAATTTAATTATTCATGCCTTTTTAGAGCATATCACATGTGGAGAAGGTGGAGCACACTGAATTTTATTTTAGCCAAATACCCCTTATCTCCTTATACAATTGATATTTTTATATTGAACATTAGGGGATTGGTCATTTGTCATGAAATTGTCTGTAGTACAGAAAACGATAGATGCAACCTAACAGTTCAAACATAATGAGTTAAATAAATGATGGTAAAAATAGACGCTGCAGTAATATTTAATTGCTGTTATCGCTACGAAGGTAAGTGTCTACTGACATGGAAATATGTTCAGGACATACAAATAAGTGAAAAGGCAGGCCTAGACACAGTGTGAGCCTGTGTGTGCGAGTGTGTGTGTGTATGAGTCTGCATACATGTGTAAATGTTTCTGAGCATTTTATTTCCTTTCTTTTGCTTAGTATAGGTAATGCCATTTTTCTCTCTGATGAACCGGTATTGTTTAGGGAATAGAAATAGTTAATTAAAAACAATAAAATTTAGAGTGTCAAGACCCCCAAGGTTACGGATTATATTCAAAAGTTTGTCTGTATGTAAGGGCTGGGGTCAGGGTGGTCACTTACCATCCTCACACATCTGTTCTCATGAGTTTGGCCCATTGCTCAGTCAGTCAAAGGAATTAACATATATTAATATATACCTGTAGCTAAGATGCAAAAGAATAGCTATGGCTCTTTTTTTTTTTTTGCAAGTCATGTATTTTAATGGTGCTACAACTAGAGATTTTTTTTTTAAATCTTGAGTCTTAGCAATGAATCATAATTCAAGAGGAAGATATTACATGCCGTGCTGACCGTACAGCTTCTACCCAGTAGGATCTGAGGTGTGTGTTTGTTCTTTATTGTCCCTTGACAAATTACTCCAAAGTGTGGCCCACACCAGCACACACTTATACCCCAGGAATGATTACTCCTTGGGCCAGGAGTGCAGGCTTCACTGGGTCCTCTGCCCCAGGGGCTCTCCGCGGTTGCAGCAGGTGTCTGCCCAGGGCTGCCGTGTCTTCTGAAGGCTCAGGCTCATCAGGGGAGGAGCTGCTTCCACGCTCACTTCTGTGTTGCTGGCAGGATTCTGTTGCTTGCAGGCTGTTGGACTGAAGGCCCCAGTCTCTCCGTAGCATCAGCTTCAGGATACCCTCTGCCCTGGGCAGGTAACTGGCTTTGCCAGAACTAGCACCTGGCAAGAGCCAGGGGGAGAGTTCCAGTGGACAGAACCTGCAGCCCCTCCCAATCCTATCTCAGGAGAGAACGCCATCTCTTTTGCCTGGTTCTATTCATTAGAAGTGAGCCTCTGAATCCAGCCGTCTTCGAGGGTCTGGCTGTGCACACTAGGGGCAGGGGCCAAGGGTAGCCACTTGGGAGGGGAGGTGCTGCCTGGGACCTGCCTAGAACAAGGTGAAGGAGAACATGCATAGGGACAGATGCCCTTCCCACTTTCCCTCTGTGGTGAGCACAGGAACTGTGGATGTGCCCTAAAGGAGTTCTGGCATCCCAGGAGGGAAGCAGCTCCCAGCCATGAGGGCACCATGACCCAGTGCCCCAGCATGTCGGGCTGCACATTTCAGGGCTACCTGAGCTGCAGCATCTTCCCCTTCCCTGCTGTCTCTGCCTGTGCATGGAGTGGGCATCTCAAATCTGCAGAGGCCAAACTGAGCTCAGGCCTCTGCATCCCCGCACAATCCCCCACTGCTCAGTCTTCCTCAGCTCAGCTCCTGGTGACTCAATTTTCCTAGGGCCTCAGGCTGAAGCCTTGCAGTTCTCCTCCACCCCGGCATCTAAGTCCCTCAGGAAAGTCCCTCTTGACTCTTCGTTGCATCTGGAGCCACTGGGGCCAAGCCACCACCTCTGACCTGGACCGGAACTGGCTCCCTCCCCATCCCCCGCTCTGCCCCCACCTCCACCCCACCTCCATGCCTCAGGTGTCCTCAGCTTCAAAGTCAGGGTGCACCTATCAGGATGTAATTCAGGCATCTTCTCTGCTGACTCGGAGTCACAGGCCCCACACATGGCACACTGGCCTGTCCTCTGGTCCCTTCAGATCCTGGTGCTGCCCAGAAGCCCACGCAGGCACCCGACAACCTCAGGCCCAGCCTGCTCTTTCCTCAGCCCAGCCCTCTCCCTACCCACTCTGCCCACCTTCCTCAGGTCTCTCTTGCAAGGTCTCCTGCATGGTGAGGCCTCTCCAGATCACCCTCTTAGAAATGTTGGGCTCATGCACACTCCTGTTCCCTCCCTGCTTCTCTTCAAACATATTCATCCGTGTCACACATGGGGCATTTCACCTATCTGCTGGGCTTCTCCAGAGGTCCCCCTGCTGAACTCTGAATGCCGTGGATTCAGACATCTTTGACTACTCCCTGCTGCAGGCCCAGGGCAGCACCAGAGCCCAGGACAGAGTGAACCTGTCATGGGTGCTGCTGAATGAATGAATGAAGGAGTGAGTGAATGAAGGAGTAAATGAGTGAATGGGTGAGTGAGTCAGTCAGTGAATGAGTGAGTGAGTGGATGAGTGAAGGAGTAAATGAGTGAGTGAGTGGGTAAATGAGTGAATGAGTGAACGTGAGTGAGTGAGTGAATTGCTGAGTGAGTGAATGAGTGAGCGAGTGAATGGATGGATGAGCGAATAAGTGAGTAAGTGAATGAATGAGTGATTTAGTGAATGAGTGAGTGAATAAGTGAGTAAGTGAATAAGTGAGTGAATGAGTAAGTGAGTGAATGAGTGAGTGACCGAGGGAATAAATGAGTGATGGGTGAGTGAGTGAATGAATGACTTAGTGAATGGGTGAGTGGGTGAATGAGTGAGTGAGCAAATGAGTGGATGAGTGAATGAATGGGTGAGGGAAAGAGTGAGTGAATGAGTCAGTGAGTGAACAAGTAAATGAGTGAGTGAAGAAGTAAGTGAGTGAATGAACCAATTAGTGAGTGAATGAGTCAATAAATGAGTGAGTGTGTGAATAAAGGGTGAGTGAATGAGTGAGTGAGTGAATGAGTGAGTGAAGAGGTGAATGAGTGAGTGAATGAGTGAATGATTGAGTGAGTGAATGATTGAGTGAATGAATGAGGAAATGAGTGAGTGAGTGAATGAGTGAATGAGTGAATGGGAGAGTGAGTGAAAGAATGAGTTAGTGAATGGCTGAGTGAGTAAATGAGGGAGTGAATGAGTGAATGAGTGAGTGATTGAGTGAGTGAATAGGTTAGTGAATGAATGAGTGAGTGACTGGGTGAGTGAGTGAATGGGCGAGTGAATGAGTGAGTGAGTGAGTGAGTGAATGGGTTAGTGAATGAGTGAATGAGTGAGTGAATAAGTAAATGAACGAGTGAGTGAATAAAAGGTGAGTGAATGAGTAACGACTGAGTGAATGGTGAGTGAGCGAGTGAGTGAATGAGTGAATGATGAGGAATGAGTGAGTGTGAGTGAGTGTGAAGGAGTGAGTGAGATGAGAATGAATGATGGGAAGTGAGTGAAGAGGAGTGAATGAGTGAGTGAATGAGTGAGTGAATGAGTGAGTGAGTGAATGGGTGAGTGAATGAGTGATGAGTGAAGGAGTGATGAAGTGGAGTGAGTAGTGAATGAGTAAAGAATGAGTGAGTTAGTAAAAGGGTGAGTGAATGAGTAAACGACTGAGTGAGTGAAGAGTGAGCGAGTGAAGCAGTGAATAAGTGAGTGAGTGAATGAGTTAGCGAGTGAATGAATGAGTGAGCGAGTGAAGCAGTGAATAAGTGAGTGAGTGAATGAGTTAGCGAGTGAATGAATGAGTGAGTGAATGAGTGAGTGGGTTGCTCAGAGGAGATGAGGACCGGAGTTGCCCTCTGGCTGCTACAGTAGACAGGAGCTGAAGGAGGAGTCTGAAGGGTGGGATGTACCCACTGGGTACATACACCCTGCTCGACACATCCCCAAAGAAACCCAATCTCACCAGAGTGGTCTCTTGAGATTTATTAGTAACAACCTTTTTTCCCAATATTTCATATATGCAGGATGATTTCTTACTTTCCTTTAAAAGGCCAATCGTTTTTTGGACTTGGAATTCTCCACTGCTGGTCAATGCCACTGTATTCTGCCATAGAGGCATGCCCCGAGTTGGAGAAAGAGTCATTCCCAGGAATGGATAAAAGCCAGAAGGGCATCATCAGGTGGGGCAGCTTCTTCTATCATCCTCCCCTTCCTGCTTGGGTTACCCTGAGTGACTGGGTTTGGAGGTCTACAAAATGCGGACATATCAAATTTGGATAAAAGCCTAAGCAGTTTAAGAGGCTGCAGTGCTAGCAGGAAGGTCTTTGGCTCCCGGCACCCTCCTCCCCTCCAGTCTCTGCTGGACCCAGGACTCTGACTCCACCTTCGGCCCTGGGGGCTTCCTTCCTTCCTTCCCAGCCACTGAGCCGCCTTGGGCTAATCTGCAGCCTCAGAGGCGCAGCCCTCCTCCTTTGTTCCTGCCTCTTCCTCCGTTCCCACTTTCCTTCTGCTTCTTTCGGGACTTTGGAAAGTCCAAGAATAAGCAAAACTGTAGACCAGAAAACGCTGCCTTCAGCCCATTCCCCTCCCACCAGCTTCCCTTCAGACTCCTTGATCTTTAAAAATTATTTGCTTTGTATCTAGATGCTAAACTTTATGTAGAAAACAGGTGGGGTTGGTTTCTTGGCCGGGTACAGTGGCTCACACCTATAATCCCAGTGCTTTGGAGGCCAAGGCGGAAGGATTGCTTGAGGTCACATGTTTGAGACTAGCCTGAGCAACACAGGGAGACCCCATCTACAAAATTTAAAAAAATAAAAATTAGCCTGGAGCGGTGGCACATCTGTAGTCCCAGCTACTTGGGAGGCTGAGGCAGAAGGATCACTTGAACTCAGGAGTTTGAGATTACAGTGAGCTACGATTATATCACTGCACTCCAGCTTGAGCAAGAGAGTGAGACACTATCTCCTAAAAAAATAAAAATAAAAAGTGCTGGAGTCCACATCCAAGCCCACAGCCAATTGTGACATGTGGCTCTTTTATTTTTACAATCCGCCTCTCTTGTCTAAGTGCCAAATGACACTCACATTGTGTGTAACTACTTCCACCTTTGTCTGGCTTCTCTTTCCTTAAGTATTAAGAATCAGGTTGCATAGAGTTCTGAGAAAATAAAATAATGAATCAGCTGTGTGCCGTGGCTCACGTCTATAATCTCAGCGCTTTAGGAGGCTGACACAAGGATTGCTTGAGACCAGGAGTTTGAGACTGGCTTTTGCCACATAACGAGATCCTGTCTCTACAAAAAATAAAAAATTAAAATAAAATATTCGCAGGACCTGGTGGCACACCTGTAGTCCCAGCTACTCAGGTGGTGGAGGCCTGAGGATTGGCTTGAGCCTGGGAGGTTGAGACTGAGGGCAGCCGTGATCATACCACTACACTTTGGCCTGGGTGACACAGTGAGACTCTATTTCTAAATAAATAAATAATAAATAAATAAATAAATAAAATAAAACCAGGTAGAAGCTTCCCAAGACTTTGATGCAGAAACAGGTTGCCCTGAACTAATTAAAATTAATATCTAAAAACTGGAAAGAAAGAAGTTGCATTATTTCTGTAAAGTTTGAGGCCATTACAAGCTTTGCTTTCTCTAGGACATTTTCTCAGTGGTGTCAACTGAAGTCCACTTCACAGAATGACTCCATCTCCTGAGCACGTTGGAGAACGATGATTAAAGAGACTTCCTGACACTCCCAATACTTTTAGGGTCATATGGAAGCAGCAAGAGTCATATGTGTGAAATAGGTGGTATTACAGCGGAAGACATTGGTTTATCCTTTCATGAACATCATCGGAACAGTTCCCTAATGACTAGCGTTACGTCAGAAAATGGGGGGAGAGAGCTGGTTCTTTATTGGCAAATAAGTTACATAAATTTCCCAGTTAGAAAAAAATCATGATTTTAGCCATGTCAGATGAGGTCAGATATGCCCTATGCTTCAGTTATGGAATGTTACCTCTGAATATTGATTGACAGGTATCTTCCACAGCCTGTGACCTGTCGCTGTGTACAAGCTTGAATTCATAACTACCAGTCCTTGAAGCTCCGTTGCTGCCCACGCTGGACTGAAGTGGCTCCCGAATGAGGTATTCAAGGGAAAACTCACTGAAATATTTGAAACCACTGCCATGAACAAGAATGCTCTTCATGTGTGCCCGGATGTACACCCAGAGAGTTATCTTGTTAGTTGTATATGCCAGCATCCGGCAGGAGCTTTTACCTTTTTTGGGTGTCAACTTTGAGATTCTGATGTAAGCCACAGACCTCTTCCTCTGCCTGCAAGCACACCCACCCACAACCACGTGTTGCCTGGTTTAGAGAACTCCTGAGCCTGCAGCTGCGTCCACCTACAGGAGGAGGAGTGAAGCCCAGACCAGGGACAGGGTCAGAGCTGCGGTCACTCATCCATGGGCGGACAGCTCTGCATTCTTGCGAGGGCCCAGATACCCTCTTCACTTGGAAGGCCAAGCCCAGAGCCTAAGTGGTCTTTGAACCCAAATAGACTTTGTGGTCTACAGAATGAGAGCCCCACTCACCAGGGGAAGAAATTGGGGATCTTGGTCCTGAGTTTGTGGGGCAGACTTTTGCCATTTTCCTCCCCCTTTCCCTGCCATGCCTTATTTGAAAAGTGGTCACTTCCTGAATTTCAGTGAGCCAACATCGAGCCACTGCACTCCAACCTGGGCAACAGAGTGAGACACTGTCTCAAGAAAAAAAAAAAAAAGAGAGATCACTTCAAAACTTCCCTGTTCAAACAGTTGACCCTTGAACAGCAGGGTTTAAACCGCGTGGGTCACTTACTTACAGATGGATTTTCTTTCACTTCTGCCACCCCTTAGACAGCAAGACCAACCCTTCCTCCTCTCCTCCCACCTCCTCCTCCTCAGCCTACTCAATGCAAAAATGAGGAGAAGAACCTCTATGATGAGCCACTTAATGAATAGTAAACACATTTTCCTTATGATTGCTTTATTTCCTCTAGCTTACTTTACTGTAAGAGTACACTATACAATACATATAACACACAAAATGTACGTTAACCAACTATCTGCGTGATCACTGAGGCTGCCACCCAAGAATAGACTATTAGTAAATTCCTTTTCGCGTAGTCAAAAGTTATTGTCTGAATTTCAACTGTGTGGCGAGTTGGTGCCCCTAATCTCTGCATTGTTCACGGGTCAATTGTATTGCTTAAGAGGTAGTCATTGGAACACTCCTTAGGGGCTATTTTTTTGTTTAAAAAAGTTTTTGTCACAATGGGCCACTCATATAAGGCCCTAGGATTCCTTACTTCTGAGCTCCTGCTGCCACAGACCAAGTGCTGATCATTTTTGTTGCTCAACATATTTGTCACTTCCATCCGTCAGAGGACCCACTCCGACCTTCCAGGAGCTGCTCCTTCCACTGCCTGTGATCCTGAGGGTCAGCACGTCCAGCCAGGCCAAGTAACGAGATCAGTCCTCTTCTCTGCTCCAGTTCATGGATGGGCATAGGATGCGGGTGGTGGCCGTAGTCCACTCGGTTCCTGCTAATCCCACTGGATCATCAGGTGGGGAGAGTCCGCTTGCATAGTGAAACCAAAGAGAGCTGTGAGATGGAGAGTGAGAGTGAGAAACCAAGAGAATGAGACACACACACAGAGAGAGAGAGAGAGAGAGAGGGAGAGTGAGAGAGACAGAGAGAGAGAGACAGAAAAAGTCAGAGAAGCAGGGACACAGAGAGACATAGAAAGATGGAGAAAGAGATGAGGGGAAGAGAGAAACAGAGACACACACAGAGTCTTAAAAAGAGACAGAAAGAGGACAGAGCAACAGGAGAGAGACACAGAGAGGGAGAAACAGACAGACAAAGTGAGAGGCAGAGAGAGAGGAAAGAGAGATGGGGAGAGGGACGGAAAAGAGAGAAGCAAAAGCACAACATTCCTTGAATTGCTTCTCCCTGAAGTCACCATTCTATTTCTGCACTTCCAGTCGCCACCAGGAATCTTTCTAAGTCATCTGTCCTCCTTCCTTCCTCAACTTCTCACGCACTCTTACTAAAACCTCCTGAAATCTGCCTTCCCAATGACAACTCCTCCTTGAAATGTCACCACTGACTTCCAAAAACCAGCCAATAAAAAAGGTTTTTAAAACAATGACTTCCACAGTACTCAGTTTTACTAAAGGTTATGGTGCTGTTCTTTTTTATTATTATAACTTTAAGTTCTAGGGTACATGTGAAAACGTGCAGGTTTGTACATATGTATACTTGTGCCATGTTGGTGTGCTGCACCCATCAACTCGTCAGACCCATCAAGTCATCATTTATATCATGTATAACTCCCAAATGCAATCCCTCCCCCCTCCCCCCTCCCATGATAGGCCCCAGTGGGTGATGTTCCCCTTCCCGAGTCCAAGATTCCTCATTGTTCAGTTCCCACCTATGAGTGAGAACATGCGGTGTTGGTTTCCTCTCTGTGATAGTTTGCTAAGAATGATGGTTTCCAGCTGCATCCATGTCCCTACAAAGGACGCAAACTCATCCTTTTTGATGGCTGCATAGTATTCCATGGTGTATATGTGCCACTTTCTTAATCCAGTCTGTCACAGATGGACATTTGGGTTGATTCCAAGTCTTTGCTATTGTGAATAGTGCTGCAATAAACATTACGTGTGCATGTGTCTGTAGTAGAATAATTATAATCCTTTGGGTATATACCCAGTAGTGGGATGGCTGGGTCATATGGACATCTAGTTCTAGATCCTGAGGAATTGCCATACTGTTTTCATAATGTTGAAACTAGTTACAATTCCACCAACAGTGTAAAAGTGTTCCTATTTCTCCACATTCCTCTCAACCCCTGTTGTTTCCTGACTTCTAATGATTGCCATTCTGACTGGTGTGAGATGGTATCTATTGTTGGTTTTGCTTGCATTCTCTGATGGCCAGTGATGATGAGCATTTTTTCATGTGGCTGTTGGCTGTATGAATGTCTTTTGTGAGAATGTCTGTTCATATCCTTTGCCACTTTGTGGGGTTGTTGTTTTTTTCTGTGATATTTGTTTGAGTTCTTTTAGATTCTGGATATTAGCCCTTTGTCAGATGAGTAGGTGCTTCTGATGCCTCAGAGATGTCTGGAAGAAAACCACAGAGAAAACCTTGAGTGCCATGTAGTCTGTCTTATCTAAGTGCCCTCTGGACTTTGAGAAGGCTCTTTCTATGAACCAGAGAGCTAACAATGTAGCCCAGCTCAAGGCACTTTCCTGGGAAAACTTTCAGAACATAGCCATTCCTGGGGAGCATCACAGCTTTTAGACTTCACAACAGGCACCAGAGAACAGTCAGAAGACCATAGAATATTTTGCCTGAATTCCTTCCAGCATTGTGTTCAGGAACCTTGAAACTCCCTCCCCCTCCAAGTAGGTCTAAGTTTTCTTTCCAAACCCAAACAGACTTGTTTTTAAACAATCCCCAAGAAGAGGATGTCTTATCATTATATATAATTGACTTGTAAATCTTCTAAATTCAGAAAGAAAGAATACGGAAATAATTCAGAAGCGCTTGAGTTTTAGAGAGAAGAATCTGCAGTGAGGAGGAGACTTTTTATCTGTGAATTTCCGGCGTGCTTCTTCCACACACCATCTTGCTTGTGTCTCTCTCCAAGCCGTCTGTGAATAACCCACTCATCCTTCCAAACTCAACTAACATGCCATGTGACAGAAACAGTTGGTTCAACATCCATTTCCTCTCTCTTGTGACCAAGGCTCCACACTAAATGCTTCATTCCCCAGCTGTCTTTGTGCACCCATGTGGCCATGTGGGTTCATTCTGGCCCATGTGATATAAGTAGAAATGTTGAGCAGGACGTCCAAAAGGACTCCTTAAAAGGAGCCAAATTACTGAGTATGGCTTTTTAAATTTTTTCTTTTCCTGCTGCTTGAATGCAGCTGTGATTGCGAACAAAACTGCTCTCTTGGGGCATGAGGTGATCTAGAAGATACAACCACCTTCAGTCAAAGTGCCTGAGGGAATGATAGGAGAAGCTGGACTCTCTGATAAGATCACAGATCCAGTGAACAGGGAGGATTGAAAGCCTTCAGATTCCTTTCATGTGAAAAGACAGACTTTTATATGTGTGAGCCTCTGTTACCTTGTGTCTTCTGTTTTATGCAGCCAAACTTAACCCTAACTGCCACACACCGTCTACTTACATTTTATGATGCGCTCTCTAATCTCTTAGGTAATTGTATCCTCCCAGAAACCTATGGAGAGCTGAAGGGATTTTAGGAACATGGAATCCACTCTCCTCCTTTGGTAAAAGAGGACAAAGGCCAGAGAGCTGTGCGATGGCTGAGGCATGCGATTGTAAACCAAAAGGTGCCTGAGACTGATCTCAATCCATTTAAAAGTTAATTCTGCCAAGGTTAAGGCCATGCTTGGAAGAAAAAAAACATGGAATCACAGAAACAGTCTGTGGTCTGTGCCTTCCTCCCAAGATGATTTTGAGGGCTTCAGTAGTTGAAGGGGAAGGGTGGGCTGAAGGGAAGGGTGGGCTGGAGGGAAGGGTGGGCTGGAGGGAAGGGTGGGGCTGGGGAAAGAGGGAGCCTGGTGTTCCTCAGGTTGCAAGAGAAAGAGAGCAGGTGGGGAATAGTCAGTTTTGTCTTCATCTCACATGTGGTAAAGCAGTCCTTTACATAAGATAAGGTGAACATAGAGTAGCATCCTGTGGAGATATGTAACCTTTATCTGTAGCTATCTGCTTAGGAACAAGAGGAAAGGCAGTTCTTGCATGATTCAGCTTCCAGCTTAATGTTTTTTTCCTTTTTGGCTGTGAATTGGGGTCCCGAGGCTTTATGTTTCCTGCACACTATATTGTATCTGAAAATTGTTGTTCGGGACCTAAAGTTGTTTACTTACTCCAGCTACATACCCTTAGCTCAATTTCCATTTGGAGTGGCTTCTGGAAGGCTGGAATTGAAATCCACCAGTGCCCATTTCAAGGTGTTCCCAACTTTGCCTGGAAAAAAAGGAGCCCGGATACGCTTCCCTGTGGATGCAGGTCAGTCACCATAACGCACAGAAACAGCATTGACCTCAGCCTGGAGCCATTGTCCTGAAAGGGGACTCTTCCCAGCTCGGGCCTGAGACTGATCCCTGAGAAGCGGCCGCTCCATCCCTGAACCCTTCCTGCTTGTGTCTCCTCACTTCCTAGTGATCATGGCATTCAGGCTCAGAATGCTGCAGGCCTATCCCACTGGAAGCTGCCGAGGTGCCTCCTGCCACACAGGGCGCCCAGCACAGCAGCAGGATCAAGGGACCAGCAGGGAAGAGGCTGCAGTCATTTGGGGGAACAGCCTGAAAATCACCTGGAGCCTGGTGGCAGGTGGTCCCACCTCCTCCCCAATATTAGGTCCCAGAAAAAATGACAGTATGAGCAGCTCATGTCACATTATTAGCAGAGTCTTTTTATTCTTCCTTAATTTTTGCCATTGAATTGAGCTCTATAGACTCATTTTCTTTTTCTTTTTTTTTCTTTAGACAGAGTGTGGCTCTGTCGCCCAGGCTGGGGTACAGTGACGGGATCTCAGCTCACTGCAGCTCTGCCTCCCGGGTTCACGCCATTCTCCTGCCTCAGCCTCCCGAGTAGCTGGGACTACAGGCTCCACCACCATGGCGGCTAATTTTTGTATTTTAGCAGAGATGGGGTTTCACCGTGTTAGCCAGGATGGTCTCGATCTGGACTCGTGATCCACCCTCCTCGGTCTCCAAAGTGCTGGGATTACAGGCGTGAGCCACCCTGCCAGGCCTATAGGCCCATTCTCTGCTTTTAATGCCAATACATGAAATTCCAGATGCTTTGTAAAAAAAAAAGTTTCATTTCATTATTTATATTTATTACATTAATTCTATTATTTTATTCTCTCTTTTTTTTGGTTTTGTTTTTAGAAGAACTTCAGTGTGAGGGGGCTATCCCTGCTGCCTTGTGGCTGCAAAAGGAGAGAAGGAGCCTCTCCAAAAAGGGTTACATGAAAGCCTGAGGCGAGATACTTACTTCAGAGGGTTCAGGACAAGGACACTCACTTTGTTCTGTGCGGTGTGGAGACGCGGGTGAGCATTCCTCAGTGGCACCAACTGGTTTCCCTCTTGTCCTCAGCTGCCAGTGCCCTGGGACATGTCATTGGACAAAACACTTTTCCATGTCCTGCCATCCATTCCACGGAGGCAGGAGAAAGTGGTCTGGAGGCAGGAACATAAGGCCGATTCACCCTGACTTTGAGAGAACTAAATCAAATGGAAACTCTTGGGCTATGACAGGAATGTATCTCTCCATTGACACAGGGCATCCACCGAGTCCATGACTTTGTCATTGACTCATCCTCTTCATTTACATAGGGTGCACACCAAGTAACAATGCAAACTCTAGAGGGGATCTGAACCCCAGAAACTTCAGTAACAGGCTCCCTGTGCTCAGGCGCTCCCACCCTGTGGAGTGTGCTTTCATTTTCTGTCAGTCTCTGCTTTGCTGCTTCATTCTTTCCTTGCTCCGTTTTTGTGTCATGTCCAGTTCTTGGTTCAAGGCTCCAAGAATCGGACACCTTCAACCAGTAACATTATCTTAATATCTTGTTTTAAAACTGAATTCTGCTTTTCATTGTTCACCTAGTTTTTAGAAACTGACAATGAAATACAACTTGGAACTTACCACAGCTTAATACGAGGGTCACTATGAGCTATACAACAGGTTTGATGTTAAAAGTTTGCAACATTTTTTATTCTCTTCATTTACAAACTACAGTAAATGTTTTATTTTATGTTAATTATGAAATATAGGACACATAAGAGTCTATAAAATTTGGGTAGGCACGGGGCTCATGCTGTAATCCCAGCACTTTCAGAGGCTGAGGGGGGTGAATATTTGAGGTCAGGTGTTCAAGACCAGCCTGGCCAACATGGTGAAACCCGTCTTACTAAAAAAATACAGAAAGTTAGCTAAGCATCATGGCAGGCACCTGTGATCCCAGATACTCGGGCGGGCTGAGGTGGGAGAGTTGTTTGAACCCAGGGACAGAAGTTGCAGTGAGTCGAGATTGTGCCATTACAGTCTAGCCTGGGCTACATGAGCAAAACTCCACCTCAAAAACAAACAAAACAAAACTGAATGCATAATCGATAGATAATAATCGACTGGTGTCATCATCCTTAGCATGGAGGTCTTGAAAGGCTACAATATGCCTTCCTTGATCCTGGGTCTCCCTTCTTCACCCAGACCATAGGGACTAATGTGTTAAGTTTGTCTTGCTTTTATAAGGTTATCATTCTGTGTATATTAAAGCAATGTCATGTTATGGATTGTGAACGTACATAGAATAGCAGGTATTTTCAGATTTCCTTGTTCACTATAATTTTATTTTTTTTTTGTTTTTTTTTTTTTTTTGAGAAGGAGTCTGGCTCGTGCCGGCTGGCGTGCGGTGGCCAGATCTCAGTCACTGAAGCTCCGCCTCCCGGTTTCGCAAATTCTCCTGCCTCCGCCTCCCAAGTAGCTGGGACTACAGGCGCCGCCTCGTCGCCGGCTAGTTTTTTGTATTCTTTAGTAGAGACGGGGTTTCACCGTATTAGCCAGGATGGTCTCGTCTCCTGACCTTGTGATCCGCACGTCTCGGCCTCCCAAAGTGCTGGGATTACAGGATTGAGCCACCGCGCTCGGCCAATTTTTATTGTGATGCTTCTAAGTGCAGTTCATTTTCACAGCTGTATCATATTCACAAATGTGACTATGAGCTTTTTTTTTCTTTGGTAGAGGTGTATTTGGATGGCTTTCAGGTGTTTTCTATTTCTACAGTCAACTGCCTAAATATTATGCCTGTATGTGTCTCTTGGAGAAGACAGTGCAAGGGGATTCTGGGGCAGACATGCCTGAGAAGCAAGTGTGAGGTCACAGAGGGACGTGTCTAGCTTTTTATGAAATACAGTTTCTTAACAGGAGCAACAGCAGTGGATACTTTGTCAGCAGTTGATCTTTTCCTCTTTGGATTTTTGTGGCTCTGCTGAATTTGTTTCTTGAATATTGGATGTATCCACAGTACTTTGTTTACTTATATTTTGTAACTTTTGCACGTGGACTTATCTTCCTTGGAATTTTATGTGCAGAGATATTTTGAGGACAGGATTGCATTGTTTCAGCAAAGACATTCACTCACATGGGGTAGAGGTGAAGTTGGCAGCCGCCTGGTGCCACGTCATTTGACCCATGCTCTCCAGGACTTCCAGCATGAACTCCTGGAGGACTGTTTTCATCGGTTCTCAGGGTCAGTGGTTTTCCCTCCACCAGCACCAATGCAGGGGAGGGTCTCCTCCTGCTGCTCTGCTCTGAGGTGGGCTTTTATTTGAAGTCTAAGATGTCAGGTTTCTGACCTCATTTGGAGAGACATCCGGTTTTTTCTGATGCCCCATCCTCTGTGCAAACCGTTCAAACAGAAAAAACAATTCCACTTGGTTCCCGCCAATTCTTATTGATGCTGTGGATTCCATCTTCAATGCCCGCGCAGTAATGCACTTACAAAGAGGCATTTTTGCAGGTTTACCCAACATCTCAGTTGTTTTTGTGGGAAAGCTATTAGTGGCCCTTATGTTGAAAGTTGGAAGACCTGGACAACACATAGGTGAGAGAGCTGCTCTTCCCCCTTTTCATTCTCTTATGCTGGGTCCAGGCCTTCTTCGCTCTGTGATAAGATGCCACAATGGGCCAGGCAACGGGGGATCCTGCCTGTAATCTTAGCATTTAGGAGGCCAAGGTGGGTGAATCACCGAGGCCAGGGCTTCAAGACCAACCTTGCCAACTGGTGAAACTCGTCTCTACTAAAAGTACAAAAAAATTAGCCTGGCATAGTGGTGGGTGCCTGTAATCCCAGCTACTCCAGAAGCTGAGTCAGGAAAATCACTTGAACCCACGAGGTGGAGACTGCAGTGAGAGGAGATCACGCATTGCACTCCAGCCTGGGCAACAGAGTGAGACTCCATCTCAAAATAAATAATAATAAAATAAAATGAATAGCTGCCATGGCCTCGAGCTGCTTGCTCTGCCTTGGCATCCGTCTCATGCCCCACATTAGCAGAGATGCACTCAACCCAGTGGGAAGGCAGGGCAACTGAAGGACTTATTATATAACAAGAAAGACAAAATTATTCTGAGGATATGTAATACTTCTGTTTCCTAGAAATATTAAAATGCTCTGATAAATTATTAAACTAACAAAATTCAGTTTAGCATCATGTTCAAAATGATCACCAACTTTAATATGCCAACAGTAGCCAGA
>NW_022680844.1:0-65236 GCF_009764315.1 Trachypithecus francoisi
CATGTGCGGTGCTTGTTTAAAATGAAAGACCCCTCACCCCAGATGATTAGGACACGCCACAGAGTTAGAAAACTGTGAATACAAGCCACTGATGATATAAAGCCCAGGAAGAAGCAGGGAAACAGCATAATCAGATGGGGTGAGTGTGATGAAGGAAGGCTTCCTGGAGGAGGAGGCTGGAGAGCTTATTTGTGGAGGAGATGATGGCAATAGGTGAATGGGGAGGCCAAGGGCCCTCACCTCTGTGCCAGGAAGAAAAGTGGACGCCATGGGAGCTGGAACTGGAGAGGCCTAACGGGGACTGAAATGGTCCCATCCCTCTGTGTGATAAATGCACCTGACAGCAATCACTTAGGCACACCCTGAGAATGGCCCTCTATGACCGAGGCACCCGCATGGGGTTCAGGGTTCCAAGCTAAGGAATCCAGGAGAGGCCAACTGGAGATTCATTCCTTATCTATGAGGAACATCTGAGTAGCTTTTTTGCCCTGCCCCCGCCACTGCATGCACAGGGGATCAGGGCTGTTTGTTTTGGGGTATGTGAAGGCTGTGAGGTGGCGATTGTCGGGGGAGGTGCCAAGTGGACATGCTATTGCCGTATCAACTGCACGCCTTTTGAAAGCCATTGTGGTTCTCCTGCTCAGCCCGCTGCCACTGGACTCTCTCCCCTGTATACAACTCCCAACAGAACCCCATGCCTCATTCACTGGTTCTGGGTCTCTTCTTCGGCCTCTTAAAACTTGCGCCTTCCCGTGGAGTCGACAGGGTTCGGCATGACACCCACCCACATTCAGACGGAACGTGCCATGGGCCCAGCCAGGGCATTCTGAGGTGGGGAGGGAGGCCTTGGTCAGCCCGTGAAGAAACATCAGAGCCATCCCTGAAGCCCAAGTGGAAAAAGAAAATTCAGACACTTGTCACACCCAGACATCAAGCTGGGATACATCATGCTGCTTGGTCTTCAGGTAGTGAGAAAACAAATTTAAAAAAAAAAAGAAAATAAGGTCTTGCTCTGTTACCCAGGCTGGAATTCAATGGCATGATCATAGCTCACTGCAGCCTTGACCTCATGGGCTCAAGTGATCCTCCCACGTCAGCCTCCCAAGTAGCTGGGACTATAGGCATGCATCATCAATGCCCAGCTAAGTTTTTTATTCTTATTTTTCGCCTGTTGTTACTGGGGTGCAGTGGCACTATCCCGGCTCACTCCAGCCTCAACCTCCTCAACTCAAGTGATCCTCCCACCTCAGCCTCCCGAGTATCTCGGACCACAGGTGTGCATTACCATGCCCAGCTAATTTTTGTATTTTCTGTATGGGCTTTCGCTATGTGGTCCAGGCTATTCTCAGCCTCCTGGGCTCAAGTGATCTGCCCACCTTGGCCTCCTAAAATACTGGGATTACAGGTGTGAGCAGCTAAAATTATTTCTTTAACAGAAGGAGAAAAGTGAATTTGTGCTTTCCCTGAACAAGTAGCAGATGTAAGCAATGAAATGAAGACGACAAGGACATGGTTCCATTCTCAAAACAGACACCAGACAGAGCAGAGCCAGCAGCACCTCAGATGTCTCCCAACTGTGCTAAATATCCACATACACACACACACACACACACACACACATGCTGTGAGTCTGACTCCAGCAGTAAGAGCTGTCCCTGTCCTCATGCAGCAGCTTATGAGCCCTGCTGTCCCAAGGTCTCTGGAGAGAGGAGAACTGAAGCCGGGTCCCGAGCAGTCAGGAGTCAGCGTGAGCCGCGGTTGCATCTGTCTTCCCTGCAGGCTGTCCGACGCCTCAGCTTGATGAATGAGAAGCCGCTTAGACAAGGTATGTGAGCCTGAGCGCTCTGAGCGTGGTCACTGCCGCATCCTGAACACAGGTTCCTCCAGGTGTTCGTTTGCCTCACCTGCAGCTTTGGTCCATGAGCCATAACCCATGGAACCTGAGACATCTGAACGAGCATTTCAGCGCAGGAAAGTGCCATCTTCACTAACTTTCAGCTACTGCAGCAAGTTTGGAAGAAACTCAAAAGAGAAAAGATGGATTCAGCCTTACAGGTTCTGTCAGGGGAACGGTCCCCGTGGATGCTCGGCTGTGACTATTAACCCCACACACTCATTAAACAGCTTTACTGAAGAGAACACAAAGGAGAAGGGAGGCTGGTTAATGCAATTTGAGGAGAGAAATGTACGATGGAGAGGTAATGGAGTGCATTCAGTCTACTCTACATTTTTATTTTAGTTTTTAATTGACAAATAATAAATGTACATATTTATGGGGTACACAGTGATGTTTGAATACATTTAATATATAATGATCACAAGTAATTGCCCACTAAGCCCTAGATACATAAGCTGTACCATTCTGTCCTTGGGGAAGTCACCTTCCCAATGCAAGTGACTTATCCACTTAGCTCACTTGTAGCAGCCCTGGAACACAGGTCCTCTGGCTCCTAAAACTCTGCTGTTTCCATTGTACCACCTTATTATCTAGTGGTATTTCCTTCCTACTACACACATGACTCCACCATTAGAAAGACTTTAGTATAAAACATAAACAAGATTTAGAGTCTGCAAAACATCTTGGATTAAAACGAAAACATTCCACATTTCCTGATAAGGAATACTATGCAGCCATAAAAAAGAATGAGATCATGTCCTTTGCAGGAATATGGATGGAGCTGGAGGCTAGTATCTTTAGCAAACTAATGCAGGAATAGAAAACCAAATGCTGCATGTTTTCACTTATAAGTGGGAGTTAAATGACGAGAACACATGGACACATAGAGAGAAACAACACACACTGGGGCCTTTCAGAGGGTAGAGGGTGGGAGGAGGGAAAGCATCATGAAAAAATAGGCCGGGCGCGGTGGCTCAAGCCTGTAATCCCAGCACTTTGGGAGGCCGAGACGGGCGGATCACGAGGTCAGGAGATCGAGACCATCCTGGCTAACACGGTGAAACCCCGTCTCTACTAAAAAATACAAAACAATTAGCCGGGCGAGGTGGCGAGCGCCTGTAGTCCCAGCTACTCGGGAGGCTGAGGCAGGAGAATGGCGTGAACCCAGGAGGCGGAGCTTGCAGTGAGCTGAGATCTGGCCACAGTACTCCAGCCTGGGCGGCAGAGCGAGACTCCGTCTCAAAAAAAAAAAAAAAAAAAAAAATAACAAATGGGTACTGGGCTTAATGCCTGGGTGATGAAATAATCTGTACAACAAACCCCCATAACAGGAGTTTACCGATATGATAAACATGAACTTAAAAAAAGGAAATTCCTGATAAAGTCCATACTCTATAGAATCAGCCCTGATACAGGACTGAACAGCACAAGCTATGCAGTGAAGAAAGCCCCATACCATTCTGTCCTTCGGGCGGTCACTTCCTCCTATAAACCTCCTGTTTTCCAACCAACCCATAAAGTAAGCCTGCCAAGGAGAGGGCATATTCCTGTCATCACGGAGCACTATCATCAATAGAACAGTACTAGGCCACTTCTCCAGGGCTCGGGTTCTCCGGCTTCGTGCAGGACACAAGCTCACTGCCACCGCCTCTGCCAGCCAGTCCCCAGCCGCCATTCTCCACAGTCTGCCTAATAAGGCAATCTGCAGGTTGACTGGTGGCTTACAGGTCACCACTGCAAAATGCACACTCTGGGCTTGAAGCAAAGGGAGAGGCTACCTTTTGGCAGACAAAGGGTTACCTTGTGCCAAAAACTCTTCCAAGGCTGCACTGGGGTTCCATTTACATAATAATAGAAACTTGTCACTGCAGCTGGCCAGACTCCAGCCACAGGGTCCAGCTTACAGAGCTGAAGAAAGCTGAACTTCAGCAGCGGCCTGGAGCCTGCTCGGCCTCTACACGGAAACTTCTCCTCTTTGCCTTCTCCCAGCCTCATCAGAGGACCCAGGAAGTCCATCTTGCAGGAACTATGCGGCATATATTCAATTCCCTGAGACTCCCTCACTTCAAAATAGCAACCTGCAAAGAGACTGCATATCCCAGATGCTTAAAAAGGAGCCATAGGTCAGGGAACAATTCTCAGCATTCCAGAAAATAATTACACGCCAGCGAAAAGTGGACGTCTGTATTTCCAACTATGGAGGCGGAGTTGTTGGTCAAGTCATGCCTGATAACAAATGTTCATTATTTTTAATTCTATGAAGGTCTGGGCTCAGAGACTCTCCCTGCCCTGGCCCCTGCGCTGTACTATGCATATAAAGAAAAGAACAGATCTCTGGTGATTCATTGCAGCACATTCATCAATGCACAGATTTCCTTCAGCTTTTAGCCACGGGGCCCCTTCGTCATTCAGAAGGCATCCCACCCACTGGCTCACCAGAATTTAATATGTCCCAACGGAGTTTTGAATACTGCCAGCATTTCAACAGCGGACTGGAGCTGCTGAACCACAGCAATATTAGCAAGGGGGTCAGGGAGCATGTGATAGCAATACCGTGGAGGGTAATAGTCACCAAACCACTAGTTCGGAGTCCTGCACCTAGTCAAATCTAGCACAGCTGAAACGTGTGCCGGTGGCAAACAGAGACGCATCTGACACTTCATGCCTTCACTCTGCCCTTTGCGCCGGTGTCCAGTGTGGACTTCCTTCATGTTAGGACAGTTCCTGTGCAGCTTCTCGGACACCTGCAGTGAACATACAGCACCCATGCATTCTCTGCTTCTCTGGGGAATGGAGTCTGGGATGTCTGAAACAAGACTTATGAAAAATGGTTGCCTATTAAGGGCTGTTATGTTAGGGATGTAAATAGCAGGTCGATTTTTCGTTTTCACTAATCCAGCATTTACCAATTCAAATTACATTCTAGGAGGCTGGGCACAGTGGCTCACGCCTGTAATCCCAGCACTTTGGGAGGCTGAGGCAGGCAGGCAGGAGTTGGAGACCAGCCTGGCCAACATGGTGAAACTCTGTTTCTACTAAAAATACAAAAAATAGCTGGGGGTGCCACATGCCTGTACTCTCAGCTACTTGGGAGGCTGAGGCAGAAGAATCGCTTGAACTCAGGAGATGGAGGTTTCAGTGAGCCGGATCGTACCACTGCACTCCAGCCTGAGCGACAGAGCAAGACTCTGTCTCCAAACAAAACAAAACCCCCAAAACCCAAAATAGTCCCTAAGGATTCTCTATAATAGAGTGGGAAAGGAAAATAAAACCTTGGGACCCCCAAACTCACTATGCCAAAGGGAAAGTGAAGCTTAGAAAAACTGCCTTTCTTTTGTTCCCAAAGAGAGAGTTGGGACCTCACAGGCTTACTTTACCTTATGTAAAACGTAGATTTACCATGCAAGAGACAAATGTGTAATTGACTTCCCCCTCCTTTGTTTTCACAAGTAAAACGTAGATTCACTAAGTGCTCATCAGAGTCTCACAAGAATGTGACCACTTGCCTCATTCTCTGCTGATACGGCTTCGCTCTGTGTCCCCACCTGAATCTCATCTGGAATTGTAGTCTCCACATGTCAAGGGAGGGACCTGGTAGGAGGTGGTTGGGTCGTGGGGGCGGTTGCCCCCATGCTGTTCTCATGATAGGGAGTGAGTTGTCACAAGATCTGATGGTCCCACTGGGACTTAGGTCTCTTTCCCGGGAGCATCCTTAACCTTGGCAAAATAAACCTTTATGTTGATTGAGATGCCTCAGTCACTTTTCAGCTCACAAAAGGTTATCAGAAATTCCTGTCTGGATATTCATGGCAAAGGGAAAAAAGAAAAAACAAGGATGTGAGACACTTGACACCAAAAGCCTGTCCTCCAGCTCTGTGGAAAGCAGCATTGGGAAATGGAGTTTTATTTCTTTATTTATTTTGAGACAGAGTCTTGCTCTGTCACCCAGGCTGGAGTGCAGTGGCATGATCTTGGCTTACTGCAACCACCTCCTCCTGGATTCAGGTGATTCTCCTGCCTCGGCCTCCCTAGTAGCTAAGATTACAGGTGCCAGTCAACATGCCCAGCTAATTTTTGCATTTTTAGTAGAGACGGGGTTTCGCCATGTTGGCCAGGATGGTCTCGAACTCTTGACCTCAGGTGATCCACCTGCCTTGGCCTCCCAAAGTGCTGGGATTATAGGTGTGAGCCACAGCGCCTGGCCTGGAAACAATTTTAAAAAGTAACAACAACCCCATGCTGCCCTATCACATTGTCGCCCGCACAGCCTCGACACTGAAGCACTCAGCTCACACTCAACTTTGTCTCCTCTAACTTAGGCAAGGGAGGAGAGGATCCACAGCTGGCCAACAGTGTGGCCGGAATCTGGAGGGGAGGAGAGCGGCCCATTCTAACCCCCAGAAACTGGGGGGACTTCACCAGTCCCCTTTCATGTCCCCTGCAGCGTGCAGCCACAGAACAGGCTGGTATTTGTTTAATGACAAGCAGCTAATTTCCTACTGTTTAAGACCAAGTTAGATGGCACTGATGCACCACCGTATTCCCCCTTTCCTCTTCAGCTGCCGGCTTTGGGGGCTGTTTGAGTCCTAATTGGAACTTCCACCCAGAGACCAGGCAAGAAAAGAAAAGGAGGTGAGACAATTTAGCTGCTGGCTACTGACTCTTGCAGCAAGTTCTGTCAATCAGGACTCCTGGAACAGGGGGATCTACCTGGATCTATCTGGATATTCTTATATGGCCAAACCTCAGGACCTCAGGAACTACAAACTGAGGATAGGAATAAAAGAATACATTAATTTCCCACATAATTGGCAATGTCTACTGGGCTAATATTAAGTTTGTTCTCATTAAATATAATGTTGTAAAGGAAAATTCCTCCCTTCCAGCCCCTAGGATGCCCTCCTTAATAATATATCACCAGACCTCTCATCCCATAGGCACTTCCATGTTAAGTAAGGCTGCCCAACAGCTTCCCAGCACAAAAGAGCTACTCATATGCTTGATTGTACTGAGCCAGCCCCTGACACTCAGCCATGCTGGAATATATTTAGTCACTGTCTATGCATCAGAACTAGAACCTTTGCATTTCCCCCTTGATGTTAGAACGGCAGTGTCAATTACACGGACAAAATGATAGACTTTTATCAGATCTTTTCCTGTGCTAATAGTCTTTGGCTATTAGATCACATATGGCATCTGGTTGGGCATCAAAAAGTGATCGTAAAATGAGGAAAGACTCAAACATTTGCAACCCATTTATATAATACTTTATTTTTAAGCACATTGTCAGGCTGTATTTATGGATGTTATTTTTAACCTGGATACGTGCTTACCTTGTGTTAAGCTTAAGATATGCTGATACAGTTTTAAACCTCATCCTGCAATGCTGATTTGACTTAGGCACAGTTATTCACATCTAAGAGTATCAGCTGAAGTACTAACCACTCTGAAAAATAACGCCTTAAAAACTTGATTCCTGGATGCACTCTGTCGCCCCCTGGTGTCAGAAAAGAATTGATGCACTTCCCAAAGCCAATTTTACAAAACACTCTTGCAAATGGAAAACCTGAAGCTAGGGCATTTTTTTTTCTGCATAGGTTTTTGGGGAACAAGTGGTATTTGGTTACATTAGTAAGTTCTTCAGCGGTGATTTGTGAGATTTCGGTGCACCCATCACCCGAACAATATACACTGAACCTGATTTGTAGTCTTTTATCCCTCACCCCCTTCTCACCCTTTCCCCGAACTCCCAAAGTCCATTGTGTCATTCTTATGCCTTTGCACCCTCATAGCTTAGCTTCCCCTTTAAGTGAGAACATACGATGTTTGGTTTTCCATTCCTGAGTTACTTCACTTACAATAATAGTCTCCAATCCCATCCAGGTTGCTGCGAATGCCATTAATTCATTCCTTTTTATGGCTGAGTAGTATTCCATCGTATATATACACCATAGTTACTTTATCCGTTCGTTGATTGATGGACATTCGGGTTGCTTCCACATTTTTTCAATTGCAAATTGTGAAGCAAGGAATTTCTGTTTAAAGTGGCTTTAATATCTCCAAGATATACAACAAGTTAAATGTTAGCAAATTATTTCATTTATTCACTCAACATATATTTATAAACATCTAACATGCCAAGCCTGGTTCTGGGGCTGTGACTACAGTGAGACAAACTCCCTGCTCACGTAGACTTAGGTTCTAGCAATAAACAAATAAAATGTTTCACATGCCCATTGGCCTTTTTTTTTTTTTTTTTTTTGGAGATGGAGTCTTGCTCTGTCACCTAGGCTGGAGTGCAGTGACGTGATCTCAGCTCACTGCAACCTGTGCCTCCCAGGTTCAAGCAATTCTCCTACCTCAGCTTTCCAAGTAGCTGGGATTAAAGGCGCATGCCACCACACCCAGCTAATTTTTCGTATTTTTAGTAGAGACGAGGTTTCACCATGTTGGCCAGGCTGGTCTCAAACTCCTGATCCACCTGACTTGGACTTTCAAAGTGCTGGTATTACAGCCGTGAGCCACTGTGCCCGGCCTGGCCTTTTCTTTTAATTTATGTGAAGGGAAATGTATTTACGTGCATGAAATGTCAAATACCTGGGAATGCCCGTGATTTTGCATTGCTGCTTTCTCTCTTCAGTTCCTTATCTGTCATTCTCACCTTGACCTCCCCAGGCAGATGCAGAACTTTCCACCCCGTGCCCTCAAGAAGAACCTGTTGAATAAAATGACTATGGGCCATGGAATCGAAACCCAGGGAATCCAAACTAAGAGGCTTTGTTGTCAGCTAAATAAAAGGGCTTTTGCAGTTTCAATTGCCCGTATTATAAGCTAAAACATTGACAGTTATAAAAGTGAGGGAGTCTTATAAAAACTAATAGGTCTCTATAAAACTGATGACTTAGAAAATTTTTGTATATAAACACCGCAACTGTGTGAACATGTGCCTGTAGTCCTAGCCACTTGGGAGGCTAAGATAGGGGGATCCCTTAGGCCCAGGAGTTTGAGTCCAGCCTGGGCAGCATAGTGATTCCCTATCTCTAACAAAAAATAAAATAAAAATAAATTCTCCCTTGACTGCATACCAAAGCTCCTGTGCATATCAACGGCGGCAAGGAGAAGCAGTACCTGGAGAGAGTGGGGGTTATTTTGGAACCTCAGCTTAGCCAGGGGCAATGAAGCTGGGGGTGGAAGTGGCAATGCTATGAGACTTCTGTCTCTACTAGCTCCTGAACTGCAGCCACGGACGCCTGTTACACCTGGACCTAAGCAGTCCTACATACGCTGTGAGTCACAGTGCTCGTGAGTCACCTGTTCAGAGAATGTGAGTTCTGCCAGCAGCATTTCTCTTCTCTTCACTACGGATGGTGAAGGAACATCAACAGGATGGAGAAAAGTCAATGGTCTGAATCTGGTGTTTGTGCTCACCTGTTGTCTGTCCCTGTGGCTGCCTGCTGTAGGCCTGTTACTGACAGCAACATGTGACGGCTTCTCCATCATGCCTCCAGGGAGTTTCTTCATTTCAATTCCTTCCTACATACTGGGCTTGCTTGCAGGTGATCCCAAACCTTAGGTCTTAACAATATTGCTATAGATATTCCTTTTATGAGCCAGCTGATCATATCTTTGGAATATGGTAAAAATAATTAATACTAGAAGATGGACCCACAGGGAAAAGGGCAGTCAGGTATGTCTGAAACCTAAGAAAGAATTTGGCTGTGTTTTCCAGGTATGTAAGGATAATAGTATAGAGAACAGAACACCTAGGCCAAATCATTGGTTAGGAATGCCATCTCCTTTTAGTGTCTTGCTATCTGTCCTGAATCTTGGAAACATGCCCTAAAAGAGTTCTGAAAAATTTTGCCTTCGAGGCTCACCTTCACATAAAATTCACTATGGCTGAAACGAAATTTATATTCCTTCTTGTTTCTGTCTTGGGTTTTCTCTAGAATGGGTGGTGCTGGGGCCTGAAACATCAGAGAAATGGTTGATGTTTTTCTTTCCCTTTTTTTTCCCCTCTCCTTCACTAAGCATGGAACAATTATTCCTTGTGTCTTTTACATACATCTGTTTATTGCCAGCCCCCATGTGAGGATGTCTTGGCAGTTGTGTATGTTGGCCTGAACCTCAGGAGAGAAATCTCAGCCAGAGATAAATTTGGGGATGAAGAAATCAAGAAGATAACAGGGTAGGTAGAGGGACAGGGTAGGTAGAGCAAGAAGATAAAACCAGGCTAAAAACCTAAAGCCAAAAATGTTTTTAAAATGAGCAAGGGGATCACAGAAAAAGAAAAAAAAAACACAGAAATGAGCAAGAGGAACTGGGCACAGTGGTACATGCCTGTAATTCCAGTAATTCAAGGCTGAGGCAGGGGGATTGCTTGAGCCCGGGAGTCTGAGACCACCAACATAGTAAAATCACGTCTCTAAAAAAAATTTTTTTTAAATTAGGTGTGGTGGTGTGTGACTGCAGTCTCAGTTACTTGGGAGGCTGAGGCAGGAGGATCACTTGAGTGCAGGAGTTAGGGACCAGACTTACCGAATGGACTTGACTTAGAGATGCATTACCTGTGGGTACCCCTGAAACTTATGGCATGTGTTACAGTCCCCAGAGTTCCCTAGAGTAGTCTTAGACTCAGCCCTATCTGTCACCCTAATGTTATAATGACTCCCGCACTGGTCTATAACAGTGCCAGAAATCTGACTAATAGAAGTTCATTGATTTGGGTTAAGGCAGTGACTTTTTGTTTTCAAACAAATTTGAAATCAATTATTATTCAGAGCCCAAATATTCAAGCTCCCCCCACTGCTCCTACACCCACAAAACATAGAGCTGGAGAGCAAGTCAGATTGCCCTGGGGATAGGAGTGGGTCTGTCCATTCCCCAAGGTGGCTCAGACCTCCTGGTGCAGGGTTTGGGGAACAGGCGGGTCAGTCCTAAGGTGACGTCATGGGGCCTTTAACCTCTGAAGAACTAAAGCTTTCAGTCTGAAACTGTATTTGAAGATGTCTCAATTCATATTGCCATTCTCTTGGGAAAAGTTACATATTGAGTCAACCTCAGTGATTAATTCCCAATCGGAAATTCATTTGTCAAGTTGGCCATCTGAGCCCACAGGAAAGCGGCCATCCATGGTGTCAAGGTTAATAGAAGATGGAGAGGACTAGCTATTTCAGATTTTCTCACACTTTAGGGAACATTAGGATCACCTGGGGAGTATGTCAAATCTCAGATTCCTAGAGGCCACCACACACCCCTAATTCTGATTCTGCATACCTAGACTAAGATAAAGGATATTTTATTTTAACACGTTTTTCAGGTGAGGTTCCCAGGCTGGAGGTGAGAACTACGCTTTGAAAAACACTGGTAAAAACATTGTAGACCCACTTACAGGAAACATCCAGAACAGGTAAATCCACAGGGACAGAACACAGATCAGTGGGTACCAGTGCTGGGAAAAGGGGAAATGGGAAGTGAATTAATGGGAACAGAGTTTCCCTTTGGGGAGATGAAAAAGTTATGGAACCAGAGAGAACGGATGGATGCGTGCTGTGAATGTACTTAATGACTCTCATAGTATACTTTAAAATGGTTAAAACAGTACATTTTATGTAATGTCTATTTTACCACAATTTTTAAAATAAACAAATGAAAACACTGCACACATTTAAAACCTCTGCTGCCATCATCACCGCTGAGCTGACCAAGTCTATGTTTGATTTGCTCCGTGTTTCTGCGTGGTCTCAGCTTTGTGGCTGGTGACTCCATGCAGGTAAATGTGTAAGTCAGCTTAGGAGCTTGAGTCTTTACCCCTGTGTTGTTTGGCTCTTGTGTCTCCATCTTACTTTCTGTGGCCCCCAGATAAGAGAATGGAGAATAATGTATCTATTTGCTCCTTTTAGTTTACTGCAATACGTGGTCGTTTAGATGGCACAGGATATCACCAGTGCGGTCCCATTTTATATAAAAATAAGTAGGATGAGACTGTATCTATAGAGTGAAATTAATACAGTTAATTTGATTAAAATGAGACCTTTAAATAATAGAACCTTCTCAACAATTGATCATGAGAAGAGGAGCGACTTTGAAAACTTTTGTGGCACATGTGTGCTGGGTTTCTCACTGGCAATGCAGTTGCAATCATTGGCCACTGTACAGATTAGTTATTTTTATTTTTCAATAATCAAGCAATTCAAATCCGCTCACCTTCTCTGTGATAAGTGGCTATGAACAGTATGCTAGCTCACAGATTTTTAAACTTATTTTGGAATCATTTTAGATTTATAGAAAGATCGTGTAGAGGTCCAGAGTCCCACACACCCTTTTCCCAGCTTCCCTAACACGAACATCTTACACGTCCACAGCACGTCTGCCAAAACTGAGAAATTAACATTGGTGTAATGCGTTAACTGCAGGCTTTATGCAGCTTTCACTCATTTTTCTAATATTGTCCTTTTTCTATCCCAGGATCCAATCCAGGACACTGCATTGTTTTTAGTTCTCATACTTCCTTAGTCTCTTCCAGTCTAGCGTTTCTCAGCCTTGCTTTTCTTGACTTTGACATACTTGAGGAGCAGTGGTCAGGTATTTTGTGGATGTCCATCCTTTGGGGTTTTATTAATGTTTTCTCATGATTCGAGTGGGGTTATGGATTTTGGGGAAAGAAAACCACAGAGGTGAAGTGCCCTTCTCATCACGTCCTATCAGGGGGACCTACCATGACTCATCCCTGGTGAGGTTAACCTGGATCACTTGGCTAAGACAGAGTCCGCTAGGTTTCTTCACCAGAAAGTCCCCATTTTCCCCTTTCTGTATTCTATCCACGGGAAGCAAGTCAGTCAGTCCACCCCCTACTCAAAGGGAGGAGAATTAAGCTCCATTTCCTGGAGGGGGATTATCTACATAGATTACTTAGAATTCTTCTGTGAGACAGACTTGTTTCTTGTCCTCAGATATTTATTTATTCGATCATTTATTCATATCAGTATGTCCTCATATATATTATTTTATTCTCTGAGTTAGAATCCAGTGCTATCGTTATTTATTTTGTTTTGTGATTGTCCCAGTTTTGGTGATTGGGAATTTTCTCAGTTTGGTTCCTGTGTTTCTTTGGTATGTGCCTCCCTTAACCGCAGCATTTCCTTATTTTCTGGGACTAACAAGATACTACAGACTCATTTTGCATTTTCCCTGACCCAGTCCTGAAACCAGCCTATTTTCTTTTTCTTTTGAGACAGAGTCTCACTCTGTTGCCCAGGCTGGTATGCAGCGGCACGATCTTGGCTCACTGCAGCCTCCGCCTCCTGGGTTCAAGCCTTTCTCCTGCCTCAGCATCCTGAGTAACTGGGACTACAGGTGCGTGCCACCATGCCCACCTAATTTTTTGTGTTTTTAGTAGAGACGGGGTTTCACCATGTTGGCCAGGATGGTCTCGATCTCCTGACCTTGCGATCCACCCACCTCGGTCACCCAAAGTGCTGGGATTAGAGGCGTGAGCCACCGCGCCCGGCCAATCAGCCTATTTTCTAAGGAGTCCTGGTTTCCTTTACTGGTGAATGAAATGGTATTAGAAGCAAGTCTGTGTGTTGAGAATGCTCATAGCTACTGGAGTGCCACTGTTTCTAGGTAGATGGACAGATTTATATTCATGTCTCCGACTCTAATCCGGTATCACAGAGTTCAATTCTAGTCTTTCTCTTTTGCTTATTTTTAACTTCTCTTTCTGACAGTGTGAAATCTGGCTCCCATCATCTGCAATGTTTTTCTTCATTTGTTTACATGTGAAGTATTTTAAGAATGGTTGACACTGGCCGGGCACGGGGGTTCATGCCTGTAATCCCAGCACTTTGGGAGGCCAAGAGGTCAGGAGTTCAAGAACAGCCTGGGCAACATGACAAAACCCCGTCTCTACTAAAAATACAAAATTAGCTGGATGTGGCAGCGCGTGCCTGTAATCTTAGCTACTTGGGAGGCTGAGACAGGAGAATTGCTTGAACCTGGGAGGCAGAGCTGAGTGATCTGCCTCCACTGAACTCCAGCTTGGGTGACAGATGGAGACTCTGTCTCAAAAAAAAAAAAAAAAAAAAAAAAAAGAATTGCTAACATTTACCCCTATGAGACAGAAATTCACCAACTGGAGTACAGTGTTTATGTACAGATTGTTTTGTCTTTAGACTTTAAATATCCAGTCAAAACACTGTTCCCAAAGTTACCTAGATCAGTGGCTCTTTTCACACTCCTTCAGCAAATGTATGTTAGACATTTGTAATACAGTTAGGTCTTTTTGTCACAGACTCAGTTCTATCCTGGTATTCCTCAACATCTTGGATGATTTTTAAAAATAGCATACAATGAAGTTCCCGCTTTGTGGTGTATGGGCCTACGGGTCTTGACAAATTCATGAAGCCATGTATCCACTACCCCAGTACCATAGAGAACAGTTCCAATGACCTAAAACAGAACATTTGTGGTCCCTTTATCGCCGATTTCTCCTCTAATCTTTGACAATCACTGAACTGTTTTCCATCCCCATAGTTTTGCCTTTTCTATAATGTCATATGCCTGGAATTATATAACATGTAGTCTTTTGGGTCTGGCTTCTTTTATCTAGCAAAATGCATTTAAGATTCATCCACATTGCTGCGGGAATCAAATAGCCCATTCTTTTCATTGCTGAGTAGTATTCCATTGTATGACTAGATCACAGTTTTTGAATATATTTGCCTGTTGAAGGTCATCTTTGTTGCTTCCATTTTTTAGTGATTATGAGTAAAGTTGCTATAAACATAGGTTAGCTTGGTTTTGTGTGAATGTAAGTTTCTGATTCACTTGATTAAATACCTAGCAGTGTGATTGTTGGTTTATATAAGTCTGTGTTTAACTTTATAAGAAACTGCCAAACTGTTTTCCAAAGTGACTGTACCACTTTGCATTCCCACCAGTGATAAATGGGAGTTCTTATGGTTCTCTGTCTTCGTCATCATTTGGTGTCATCTGATTGATTTTAGCAATTCTAATTAGTGGGAAGTGATACATAATTGTGATTTTAATTTATACTTACCTGGTGACAATGATATTGATCATTTTTTCATATGCTTATTTGTCATTTGGACTTCTTATTTGATGAAGTGTCTGCTTAAATCAGTTGCCCATTTTTTAATTGGGTCATATGTTTGCTTATGGTTAGATTTTAAGAGTTCTTTATATATTCTGAATACAAAGCTTTCATCAGACATGTGATTTATAAATATTTCTTCCAGTCTGTAGCTAGTCTTTTCATTCTCTTAACAGTGTCTTTCAAAGAGCAAAAGTTTTTAATTTTGATCAAGTTCAACTAAACGGTTTTTTTTCCTTTCATGGATTGTGCTTTTGTTGTTATATCTAAAATTTTATTGCCAAACCCAAGTCCTGCAGATTTTCTATATTTATTTATAGAATTTCATAGTTTCACTTTTTACATTTATGTCTTTGATCCATTTGAATTAATTTTTATATGAAATATAAGGTATGTATTCTTCAGTATGCCTTCTTTTATTTTGTTGGTTTTGAACATGTGTTTTGGACATAGACAGTCTTATTTTAGTACCATTTGGTGAAAAGAACATCATTTTTCCATTGAATTTAATCAGCATCGTTATAAAAGTTTTGTTGACTAAATATTTGTAGATCTATTTCTGGGCTCTCTCTTCTATTCCACTGATCTATGGGTCTATCTTCCCACCAATATCATTCTGTCTGGATTACTACAGCTTTATATTGTCTTAAAATCATGTAGAATGAGTCCTTCAATTTCGTTCTTTTTCTGAATAGTTTTGTTTATTCTAGTCCATTTGCCCTTCCATTTAAGTTTTAAGATCATCTTATTGATATTTTCAAAACAATTTTCTGGGATTTTAATTGGAATTTCATTAAATCTATAGATTAGATCTTAACAACACTGAATTTTTGAATTCAGGAACATGGTATATCTTTTCTACTTAGGTCTTCTTTAACTTTTCATCTGTCTTATAGTTGTCAGCATATATATCCTGCACAGATTTTGTTAGGTTTACATTTAAGTACATCATATTCATGTGTGTGCTATTGTAAAAGATATTTTGTTATTTCAGATTCTATTTTCTATTCCTAGTATATAAGAATATAAATGGCTTTTGTATATTTACTATGTATCTGAAAACTTGCTAAACAAGCATTTTTTAAAAAAAAAAAAGACAATCTGTCTCTATTTTCTCATTGATTGTAAAATCCCTATTTCAAAGCATTTTGAAAAAGATGTTTGAAGAAAAACCTATATATTTTCTCATATTATAGACAATTCACAAGAAAAAGCACGTAGGCCAGGTGCCATGGCTCATGCCTGTAATTTCAGCACTTTGGGAGACTGAGGTGGGCAGATTGCTTGAGATGAGGAGTTTGAGACCAGTCTGGCAAACATGGTGAAACCCCGTCTCTACTAAAAATACAAAAATTATCTGGGTGTGGGGGCACATGCCTGTAATCCCAGCTACCCAGGAGGCTGAGGCATGAGAATCGCTTCAACCCATGAGGTGGAGGTTGCAGTGAGCCGAGATCACACTACTGAGCTCCAGCCTGGGCAACAGAGGGAGATTCCGTCTCAAAAAAAGAGAGAGAGAGAGAAAAGTCCACAAATTGCTTCTAAAGACAAGAAAAGATGCTCAGACAGCTTGAAATAAGGGAAACTAAAATTGAAACTATGCTGACAAAATTATGTTTCATCCCTAATATTGGCAAATATCTGAACCTTTGGTAACACAGTATGCTAGCCATCTTCCTCATACAAGCCCATGTGGAAGGCAATTTGGCAACATCTAGCAAAATTACAAAATTACAGTCCTTAACCCAGCAATTCAATTTTCAAGAATGTATCCTACAGATATTCTTGCAAATGTACAAATGACAAATGTATAAGATTACTAATTGCAGTATGTTTATCATAGAAGAAAAAAATACTATTAAGTGTGAATCAATATGGAATTGGCTAAATATGTTATATCTACACAGTGTAATACTATATAAGTTTAAAACTAGATTTCAACAAAACCTTTGCATTATTTGTAGATAGAATTTAATAAAATATAATGATTCACTAGGTGCAACTAACAATAAACTTATACTTAGATCTACATATTCCAATGAGAATTCATTTCAAATGTGTCATTAAATCTGAACACAGAAATAAATGGGCCTTGAAACCAGCTCTTTAGTTATTGATTCACAAAATATTAAACCAATTTTTAAAAAAAAATTAAATCATGTTGATTATACATTAAAAATTTTTAATTTATTTTGTGGCCCTCTTTTGAAAATATCTTATTAATGAACAATATAACTATAGCAAAGAAATGTGCTGTTAATAAATTTTTAATGTTAATTTCACCTCTCTCATTCATTTTCAGATTTTAGTTTTGTGTATGTTGATAATTTATGTAGCATATTAGTACAGAGGTACAGAAGTGTGATTTATAATTTAATATATATCTAAAGAGGATACATGCTTAACTTTATTAATGGAATTTGTGATAAAGTTTGCAGACTGTTGCCTTAGAGAACAGCTCTCACTTGTACAGGAGGCCCTGGCCAAGTTGTGTAGTGAGGAGGGTTGTTGAGAGGAAAAGAGAAAAAATGAGAGATATTAAGGCCCAGAAGACAGTTATCACCTGCCTCAGAACACAAGCATGCAGGATGATATAGCTTTTAGTCCCAAGAAGTAGAATTCTCGCATCTCTAGGTGGTGAGAAACAAAGGACTAAGAATTTTTCTTTCTCTAACACTCTAAAGAAAGGTTCTTGAAGGAAACTTGCGCCTTGTTAGAATCAGACATGGCTTCAGCGGATGCAGGACGCTCACTTGAGCTGCCAGTCACCGACTGAGTAAGTGGAACAGTGTTTCTTCCACAGACTCACCTGAGAAATCGGCCTCTGGGGCAGGCACCGGGAATCTGCCTTTTCAGTAAGACCTGAATTACTCTTATGAAGCCACCTGTCCCTGAGAACCAGCAATGGCAGGTTCTTGAAGGATGCAGGACATGATGCTTGGGGTTATTGCTGTGGGTTTTCTTTTGACTTGTTTGAAATCAGTAAAATTCTAAGGTAGGCGATGGAAACCAACTTTATTTGCATGCTCTGCATCATTTTTTTTTTTTTTTAGACAGAGTCTCTCATTCTGCTGCCCAGGCTGGAGTGCAGTGTCACAATCATGGTTCATTATAGCCTCAACCTCCCAGCCTCAAGTGATCCTTTCACCTCACAGTAGCTAGGACCACAGGCGCACACTACCATGCCTGGCTAATTTTTGTATATTTTGTAGGGACAGAGTCTACCTTTGTTGGCCAGGCTGGTCTCAAACTCCTGGTTTCAAGCAATCTGCCTGCCTCAGCCTCCCAAAGTGCTTAGATTACAGGTATCAGCCGCCATGCCTGGCCTTAGCTCTGCATCTTAAACTTCGTTTGTCTGTCCCTCACAGCTTAACACAATGCTGTACACCACGGACTGGCATGCTTTCTCTGAAAAGGGCCAGATAATAATATGTTAAGCTTTGTGGTCTATGCAGCCTCTAACACAATTCCTCAGCTCTGCCACTGTAGTTGGAAATCAGCCACTAATGATATATTACCAAATGGGTGCAGCTATGTTTCAATCAAAGTTGACATACAAAAGCAGGCCTGGTTTGCCCACCCTTGCTATTTATGTTTGTAATGTACATACCCCTCATGCAATGCAGTTCCTTACCTTATTGCTTAGTCACCTTAAAGCCCCACTTGTTACTTGGTGCGGTGGCCTTGCTGATGACTACTTAGCCCTGTTTTGGGCCTAGCCTTTCAATCCAGCCCCAGGGAGAGAAACTAATGACTGGAGAAGTTTCTAGGCAAGTGCAGAAAATGACACGGGATGAACATATGTATGAACATCAAGTTCAGGATCCTGAGCAGGTGTCAGAAATTTCACTTCACCCCATCCCAGCAAGGCTGCTGTATTTGGGGAAGACATTATTTCAAGAGGGGAGGAGATTGTGGAAAATCAGTAGGCAGCAGGAGACAGCTCTCTTGATCCTACTCCCATTTCAGATGATTCCGCGGGAGTCTCTTTAATGCCCCTCTCCTTCCCCAGGTGCTTTCCTCCTTTCGTGAGCCATCGTCATCTATCCCTCTTGCTCCCGAGTCAGGTGCCAGACTTTTAGGAGGCCCCCCAGAGCACTGGTGGTGAAGCCTAGCAAAGCAATGCATTTGCCATCTAAGATAAAACACTGGTACTTTGGAAGCAACGCTCCCACATTTTGAATTGCATCAAGAAAAGAAAATGAAAGATTAAGTGCTTAATCTTCACCCTTCAATAAACCCCCAAACAATGAATCTTAAAGTTGTCCCTACAGGCCCACATGTCTTTCATCTCTGGCTGAAATGGGGTGTCTGTTTCTACACATCCAGTTGATCCTTGAACAAATGCAGGGGCCAGGGGTGCCAACCCCTGCTCAGTTGAAAATCTCGCACTTAACTTTTGACTCCCCAGAAGCTTAACGACTAATAACTTACTGCTGACGGGAAGCTTTATTGATAACATGAACGGCCAATCCACATATATTTTGTATGTTCTATGTCTATACTGGATTCTTACAATAAAGTAAGCTAGAGAAAAGAAAATGTTATTAAGCAAATCATAAGGAAGAGAAGATATATTATTTGTAAATATTAGCTATTTGCTAACAGTAAATATTTACTATTATATTATATTCACTATTTGTTGTGGAAGTGGATCATCGTAAAGGCCTTCATCCTGGTTGTCTTCACACTGAGCAGGCTGAGGTGGAGGAAGAGGAGGGGTTGGTCTTGCTGTCTCAGGGGTGGCAGAGGCAGAAGAAAATTCAGGTATAAATGGACCCACGCAGTTCAAACCTATGTTGTTCAAGAGTCAGCAGTATAGGGAATGCTTCACCCTTGTATTCTATTCTTTATTCATAGAATTAAAATAGAAATCCTGAAAATGCCCCCTGTGGGTTTCATCTGGAGGGTTAATTTTTTCACTTGCTTAACCCTGAGAACACAGCATTGACTTGAAAGTTACTGTATGGAAAAGCACTAAGGAAACAGCCTTCAGTCGCTTTCCTTCCCTGGACTGTAGAGTGGCCGGTTTTGCCTGGTGGTGGCTCTGAATGACCAAAGTGACAGGCAGCATCTAGGCAGGGCTGTGCGCAGTCACCGCCGCTGGATTTCAAAGTTCCCGAATCAAGATCATCTGACTCGGTCTCCGCTCTTTGGCAGGTTCTGTCTCCAGCAGGCTTTGAGGATGAAGGTTGTGGGTATTCTGACCCTCATTGGCTGCCTGGTCACAGGCGCTGAGTCCAAAATCTACACTCGTTGCAAACTGGCAAAAATATTCTCGAGGGCTGGCCTGGACAACTACGGGGGCTTCAGCCTTGGAAACTGTGAGATTCTTTATTTCCTCCTCTCTGTCCTTGGCCTCTCCCCTGAGATGTTGAAGTCCTGGCCACACTCCCTGCTGTGTCTTCCCAGCTAACCATGCTCCGCCCTCACTGCACCCAGGGGTGGCTGCTGGCCTAACTGTGGCTCTCTGGGTCTCCTCTCCTTCCTCCCCAGCCCCTCATTTCCTTATTCCTGGAGTCCTGTCCTTATGACACCAGCCAGGGAAGGGGAAAATAACGCCACCTCTGCTGGCATTGTGGGGAGTGGGGAGACCTGACTTTTGTTCTAGATTAGGCTCAGCCGCTGACTGGGTGTGCAGCTTCAGGTGCGCCATCCTAGTCCCAGATGTGCTCCTCATGTGCCCTCTGGTTGCATGCCCACCCCGCCCCACCTCAAGGTTTATTGGGAGGAAACAGTCAGGTAACAGGGATAAGGAAACTCACCTCAGACCAGGCTTAGAGCGAACAATGCACTTCCTTTGCTGACATTTCTGGCTTTGCCCCTCCAGGGATCTGCATGGCGTATTACGAGAGCGGCTACAACACCACGGCCCAGAGGGTCCTGGATGACGGCAGCATCGACTACGGCATCTTCCAGATCAACAGCTTCACGTGGTGCAGACATGGAAAGCTGCAGGAGAACAACCACTGCCACGTCGCCTGCTCTGGTGAGGCTCTGACTTTCAGCGATGCCATCCCGGGGACCAGGCGAGAAAGACGACAGTGGGATCACCAACCACGTTTTGCTTTAACTAAAATTTGGAATTCAGGCTTGCAAATAGGTCTGTTCCAGATTGGTAAATTATGCAATAGTTTCCAAGGTGACACTCAGGATCCTGCCGCTGATTTGTCCAAAGATGACTTATTCCTTGTAGGACAGTTTTATGAAGCCTTCCACTATAGCAGGGGGATGGACAAACAACCCCACTGCCCTTTCATACTAGAGATATTTGATGTCTTCAGTAAGAAAAAGGAAGCTGCCTGCCAGCTGCTTTCCATAAGCAATTCACTCAGAGGATGCCGTTTGTACTCCTTCGTGCAGAATAAGTTGAATACACTTCACGTTTCTTTCTTCTCTTTTTCCTTTTCTTTTCTTTCTTTTTTTTTTTTTTCTTTTGACAGTGTCTCACTCTGTTGCCTAGGCTGGAATGCAGTGATGTGATCATAGCTCATTGCAGTCTTGACCTCCAGGCCCCAAGCAATCCTCACTCCCCCGGGTAGCTAGAACTACAGGCACACACCCAGCTATTTTGTAATTTTTTTTGTAGAGACAGAGTCTGGCTACAGAGTCTCTTTATGGGGTCCCACCTGGGCTGGTCTTGAACTCTTGGCCTAAGGAGATTCTCCTGCCTCGGCCTCTCAGAGTGCTAGAGTTATAGGTGTGGGATACTATATTTAGCTAGCCGCATGTCTTAAACATTAGAAATTAAACTAGAATTTACTTTCACGTCTTCTACTTTAGTCATTCCAGAAATACATATGAGCACAGCATTGAGGATAACAAAATACATCAGACATGAATTCTGCTTTACCAAACTTTCATGTGACATGACAAGAAAAGAGAATATGTGCTACATGAAGTTATATCATGTAAGGAGGAGTGCACTGAGTGCCATGGGCTTCAGAGGAGAGCGATGGTATTAAGAAAACCATGGAACTGGGCACGGTGGCTCATCCCTGTAATCCCGGCACTTTGGGAGGCCGAGGCAGGTGGATCACCTGAGATCAGGAGTTCAAGACCAGCCTGACCAACATGGTGAAACCCCATCTCTACTAAATAATACAGAAATTAGCCGGGCATGGTGGTGGGTGCCTGTAATCCCAGCTACTTGGGACACTGAAGCAGGAGAATTGCTTGAACTCAGGAGGTGGAGGTTGCAGTGAGCCGAGATTGCGCCATTGCACTCCAGCCTGGGTGACAGAACAAGGCTCATTCTCAAAATACAAAAAGTAAAAGAAAAAAAGAAAATTATAGAAAATTCTGTAAACACAGTGATACTTGACCTGAGACTCAGAAGACAGGGAAGATTTGGGTAGAGATAGAGAAAAGTTATCCCAGGTCAGGGGAACAGCAAAAGCAAAGAGGTGCCTGTGGGAAGGTGTGGGGCATGAACAGAGAGTAGGGCGAGGCTTGTTTTTTCTGTAACAAAGTGACATGAAGAGGAATCCCAGGAAAGGCAGGTGGAGAGGCTAACGACCACCTGAGTGTGAAAAACCCAATCTAAGAGGCTTTCACTGATTTCTGCCTGCAACAGGAAACCAAGAGAGGCCAGTTAACTAAGCATTGCTTCAGCAACATCAGTCTGCAAGCAGGGTGTGGGATGGATTAAAGCAGAGACCATTTAAGTGTCACTGCAGTTGTTGAGCTAAGTGCCACAAAAAGACTGAATGATGGTCATGATTGGTGACATGGAGAAGACTGATGCAAGAGATGCTGAATAGGCAGAGGGCAGAGCTCAGTCAAAGGCATCTTCTCTGTGCTCCCTCTAGAGTGTAAGTTCCTTGAGGGCAGAGAGTTCTGTTTCATTTGCTGATGTATCCTCAATGCCTAGAATGGTGCCTGGCCGTTGCAAGAGCTCAATAAATGTTTATTGAATAAAAGGAGAGAATGAGGAATAAGAGTGAAGTGAGAGAGTCATAAAATATTCTATTGCAAATTCTTTCAGAGCAGAAAATAAACTGCTTTAACTTCTCTGTGCCACATCCAGGAGTCTCCCCCTTATTGAAGGGGGATACCTCCCAAGACCCTCAGTCGATGCCTGAAACTGCAGATAATACCTAACCCTGTACATACTATGATTTTTCCTGTACATAGATACCAATGACAAAGTGTAAGTTATAAATTAGGCACAGTAAGATGTTATCGACAATCAATAATAATGGGATAATTATAACAATGCACTGTAATAAAAGTAGGTAAGCACCTTCTCTCTCACTCTCAAAATATGTTATATTAATAAAAATAACCAACCACTGCTGAGTGTAAATGAAGACTTGGAAACTGAAACTGCAGACAAGGGGGAACTATTGTACAAGATAATCAGTATATGGGTTTGAATGTTTGCACGACTGAATAATATGTGAACTCACCTAGTATAGTGTCCCTACCCTAACATTGATAAAGAATGATCACTACCTCCTGAGATAGATCTCCCAATTGTTGGTCAGCCCTTAATTTAGAACATTCCTTTGTTAGGCCAAAATCTATCTTCTTCTAGCCTTCTATATCAATGCTAGTTTTTCCTTCTGGGTTTATTCAAAACAAGTTTGCTTTATGTTACACAAAAAAACTTATTAACTGTATGCAAATGATTTGTAAGTAACTCTCATCTCTGGTTTCTTATCTTCTGAGCTAAAACATTCAGTATATTCACTTTCCCATAGGCATGACTTTTGAACCCTTCCTTGTCCCAGTCAATCTTATTAGCATTCCCTAATAGCTCACCAATGGAGTCTTTCAGTTAAATATGAGGATTAAATGTGTGCATTTACCTCTCATGGTGGGCTGAGCCTCCAACTTCCAAATGTCCACTCTCTAATCTCTGAAATCTCTCACTCTGTTACCTTACAAGGCAAAAGGAACTTTGCAGATGTGAGGAAGGATCTGAGCTCAGGCAGGGGAGATTATCCTGGAAAATGTGGGTGGAGCCAATCTAATCTCATGAGTCTTTAAAAGCAGAGAATCTTGCCCAGCTGTGGTCAGAGAGCGCTCCAATGACAGAAGAAGGAGGAGAGATTCAAAGTGTGAGAGGGACTCAACCCATCATTGCTGGCTGTGAAGATGGAGTAAAGGGCCATGAGTCAAGGGGTATGAGTGGTCCCTAGAAGCTGGGAATGGCCCTCAGGTGACAATCTGCAAGCAACAGGGATCTCAGTCTGACACCCACAAGGAACTGAACTCTGCCAAAACTCAAGTGAGCAAGGAAATGGATCTTCCCACATAGTCTCCAGAAAGGAAAACAGACTTGTCAGCACCGTGACTTCAGCCCTGTGAATCCCCTGGCACTCTTCCAGCCATCGGAACTGTAGGGAAATTTTGCAGTGTTTAAGCCACTAAGTTTGTGGTAATTTTTAGGGCAGCAACAGAAACCCAATACCCCTCTCTTACCTCTTGGTGTCCTACTAAATTAATACTAAAGTGATTTGAGAATCAATAAGATAAAAAGACAAATCCACATATACAAGATAAATGGAAGAGGAAACAATACTAAAACACTTAGAAGCTGGAAAGCAGGAGGCAAGTGGTGACTAACTTAGTGATTAAAGAAATCTGAATCCTAAACCAGCAGTGAGAAAGCTGAGAAGCAAACATAGAACCAACAACAACAATAACAAACAGCTCTGAAATCAGTAGCATTAGCTACTTCTGGAAGTTGGAATGAAGACAGATTACAAACAAGAAGATACATTTAAAGTTCTCTTAAGGAGTAGTTAAAACATCCAGTCCCTTCCTGAGGCATTCACCTACTGACTGCCCCTCACTCACCCTGCCAGAATACTGGGATGTTTTCCTCTAGATGAGTAAAGTAGAAAACCTCTCAACTGAGAGACCTCAACAATCTTTGAGGGTGAGAGCTCCAGACCACAGACACGGGAGATTAAGTTATAGTTTCTATAGTTTCAACCACCTTCTCCACTCAGACCCCACAGTGATGGCAGCCAGGCCACACTCTCTAGATGAGAAGATTTTCTTCTAGGGATCTGGCCAAATTGAAAGGAAATAACTAATGATTCTGAGTGGGACTCTCCAGTGAACAAAACTGGTCAAACCTCCCTACAGTGAGATCCACAGCTGAAAATCCCTACCTCTGAGCAAAGGGCTCTGCCAGCTTTTAGTGCCCCTCTCTTAAATAGTTGCAGAGAGCCAAGGATCACCAGACTTCAGAGAAGTGGCAGTGATATGAAAAAAAAATGAGGCAAAAACCAAACACATAAAACTTTTTGAAAGCAGAGTTTATGCAAGGAAATGAAACTTCAAATTCAGAAAACTATCATTAATATCTTCAGATAGATAAGAGAGGATGCTTGGATGAAACAAAGCAAGATGCCTTTTTTGAAAAAAAAAAAAAAAGAAAAGAAAAAGGAAACATTCAGAGAACCGAATAAAGAGCCTTTGGAAATTAACAATATGATGACAGAAATGGAAAACTCAATAAAGTAGTAAGAAGATAACATTGAAGAGGGCCGGGCACGGTGGCTCAAGCCTGTAATCCCAGCATTTTGGGAGGCTGAGATGGGTGGATCACGAGGTCAGGAGATCGAGACCATCCTGGCTAACACCGTGAAACCCCGTCTCTACTAAAAAATACAAAAAAAAAACTAGCCGGGCGAGGTGGCGGGTGCCTGTAGTCCCAGCTACTCGGGAGGCTGAGGCAGGAGAATGGTGTAAACCGGGAGGCGGAGCTTGCAGTGAGCTGAGATCCAGCCACTGCACTCCAGCCTGGGCGATAGAGCGAGACTCTGTCCCAAAAAAAAAAAAAAAAAAAAAATTGAAGAAATCTCTCTAAAAGCAGAATGAAAAAAAGAGGTTAGAGGGAAATAGGATGAATAAGAATGATAAAATAAATGGATATAAAAAATATGTTTTACCAGGAGAGAAGAGAAACAATATATAGGACACAACCTTTAAAAAACATTTCCAGAACTAAAGAGCATGTGATTTCAATTTGTAAGGTTCATCACATGACCAATAGAGCAGTCACCCCTTGTCTGTAGTTTTGTTTTCCATAGTTTCAGTTACTCATGGTATTATACTCATAATACTCAAAAGCATTAAATGGAAAATTCCAAAAATAATTCACAATTTTTAAATTGCATACCATTCTGAATAGTGTGATGAAATCTTGCACCATTCTGCTTTGTCTCATACTGGATATAAATTATTTCTTTGTCCAGCATATCCACACTGTACACACTATGTGCCCATTAGTTACTTAGTAGCTGTCTCAGTTATCTGACTTAAAAAACATAGTATATATAGAATTTGGTACCATTCATCATTTCAGAAATCTGCTGGGAGTCTTGGAATGTATCCCCCTTGGATAAAGAGAAACTACTGTACAATTGATTATTGTACACTCACACTTAGGAATATCCTCATGCAATTTCAGAACACTAGAGAAAAACAGAATATGCAACAGGCTTCCATTTGAAAAACAGTTCATACAAAAAAATCAAGCATCAGAGTGACATCAGACTTCTCAACCACAACACTGGAAGCTAGAAGAAAATGGAAAAAGTCTTCAAAATTCTGAGGAAAAACCATTTCCAATATAAAATTCTGTGCTACCAAATTATCAATACATTTTCAGCATATAATGAGTACATTTTCTGAGAACCAAGTTGTTAAATTTTTTATCTCCTATATCATAAAGAATCCTGACTGGAAGACAGGAAAAATGCAAACTGGGATATTGGAAGAGAATGTTAATAAAGACTGTACTTACAAAGATCTGATCAAATCATAGAAAAACCATGGCAATAGTGAAGTGAGGGATTAGAATCACAGGCTATTATCACTCCCTTCCCCAATGAGGATTGGAAAGAGAACTATGACCAGCACCGAGGTACAAAAGGTCTGCAGGGAGAGGACAACCTTCTAGGATCTGAGACCTTCTTTCAAGGGATGTGACTTGTGCTAAGTGACCTCACAGAAAGAAAGCTGGAAGATATTATATGTATATCCCAACCTCGGTGTCCTTCCTCTGTCCCTTCCCTGCTGATGCCTACTCTTATTTAAACCCCTTCAGAAGTCAGAGGACATGGGAGACCATTGACGGCAACTGTGTGCGTCAGCCTCTCAGTGCACAGAGCAGGATAGAGAAGGATAGAGAGCAGATCTGTCAGGGCAAAGATGACATATTCAGCTCAGCTCCCATGCACTATCTCTCCCAAAACTATAGGAAAACATGCTGCACCAAAAGGATAAACTAAAACAATAAAGAGGAAGACATGGTTCAGGAAACAAGGGACTCAATAAGGGAGAAAGGCAAGAGGAATGCCCAGCCTGATTGTGAAGGATGATCCCAGGATGAGCTTTTATTATAGATTTCTAGTTACACCTCAATCCTCATTACGATCAGAGAATATGGTCTATATCAGCAGTCCCCAACCTTTTTGGCACCAGGGACCAGTTTGCAGAAGACAAATTTTTCATGAACCAGAGGGAGGAGGATGGTTTCAGGATGATTCAAGCACATTTATTGTCCACTTTATTTCTAGTATCATTACGTTGTAATATGTAAGAATTAATTACACAACTCGCCATAATGTACAATCATTGGGAGCCCTAAGCTTATTTTCCTGCAACTGGACAGTCCCATCTGGGAATGATGAAAGACAGTGGCAGATCATCAGGCATTAGGTTCTCATAAGGACCATGCAACCTAGATCCCTCACATGCTAAGTTCACAATAGGGTTCGCGCTCCTATGAGAATCTAATGCGACCACTGATCCAACAGGAGGTGAAGCTCAGGTGGTAATGCAACCAGTGGTAAGTGGCTGTAAATACAGATGAAGCTTAGCTCACTTGCCTGCCGCTCACCTCCTGCTGTGCAACTCGGTTCCTAACAGACAATGGACTGGTATCCATCTATGGTTTGGGGGTTGAGGATCCCTGGTCTACATGGTTTCAAACCTCTAATATGTCTTTAACCTTCTTTTTACAGCACTGCAAATGTGTCTTATGGTGAATGTGCATTTGAAAAAAATATGTTTATTTTACATTTGGTGGGTAGATGTTCTATAAATGACTGTCATTTCCTTTCTGATTTTCTTACTTAGAACTTATTAGATAGGTCTTACTAGAACTATCATATAGTGAGAGATACATATTGAAATTTGCAATTATCATTTTAGTTTTGTCTATTTCTCCTTTCAGTCTTGTCCATTTTTGAAGCTTTGTTATTAGGCACATATCATTGAGGACTGTTATGTCTTCATGGCGAATTGACCATTTATCACTGGAGTCCATGTTTCTCCTTAACTCTGGTACTATTTCTCATCCAGAAATCTACTTTATCTGATAGCAATATAGCCCACTCTCACTTTCTTTGGGGAAGTCTTTGCATAATATCTTTCTTTCCATCCTTTTACTTTTAACCCGTCTGTGTCTTTATATTTAAAGTGAATTTTTTATAGATAGCATATAGTTATGTGTTGCTTTTATATCCATTCTGGTAATTACTGCTTTTCAGTAGGAGTGATTAAACCATAGGTCAGCAAATATTTGCCTAAAGGGCCAAATGGTAAATATTTTAGGCTTTTCAGGCCGTATGGTTTTGATTGCAACTACTCAACCATGACAGAGTGTGAACACAGCCATAGAAAGTATGTAAATGAATGGGACTGGCTGTATTACGGCTTTATTTACAGAAACAGGAGGTTGGCCTGTGGGACATACTTTGTGGAACCTTGATTAAATCATTTACGTTTAATGTGATTATTGATATGGTTAGTTTTAAATCCCATCTTGCTATTCTATTTTCTGTTTATGCCATCTATTCTTGGTTCCATTTTTTCGGCCTTCTTTTGATTTTTTAAAAAATATTTTTTATTATTCTCTTTCATTTCCTCCATTGGTTTGTTAGCTATAATCTCTGTTTTGTTTTTGTAGTTACTCTAGGGTTTCCAATAGGCATCATTATCTTATTACATTCTACCCTCAAATAACACACCACTTCATATAGAACATACAAGTTCCTTAACAGTATTCATTCCATCCTTTGTGCCGTGTTGTCATGCATTTTTCTTCTATATTTATATACCTCACAATCCATTTATACTATCTTTGCTTTAAACAACTGTCTTTAAATAAATTTTTAAATGATGAAAAAGATTCTATAATATTTATTATATATTTACTATTTCCAACACTCTTCATTCCTTTGGTGGATTATTTGGGGAAGTAGTTAATTGATATCACTTTCTTTCAGCTGAAAGAACTTTCTTTAACTTCTTTTTAGTTTTGGTTTTGGTTTTTTTAGACTAGAGGTCTATTAGCAAGCATTCTCTCTGCTTTTGTTTGTCTGAAAATATCTCCATTTTATTTTGATTTTGAGGAACATTTACTTTACATGTAAAATGCTGGGGTGACAGTTCTTCTCTCAGGTTGTTGCTGTTTTGAGACAGGGTCTTGCTCTGTTGCCCAGGCTGGAGTGCAGTAGCATGATCACAGTTCACTGCAGCCTTGACTTTCTGGGCTCAAGCAATCCTCCCACCTTAGCCTCCTGAGTAGCTGGGACCACAGGAACATGCCATTATGCCTGGCTGATTTTTATTTTATTTTTTGTAGAGATGGGTGATACAGTTTGACTGTGTCCCCACCCAAATCTCATCTCCCATAATTCCCATGTGTTGTGGGAGGAACCTGGTGGGAGGTGATTGAATTATGGGGGCGGGTCTTTCCTGCACTGTTCTCTTGATAGTGAATGAGTCTCACAAGATCTGATGGTTTTAAAAACAGGGGTTTCCCTGCACAAGCTCTCTTTTTGCCTGCTGCCATCTATGTAAGATGTGACTTGCTCCTCCTTGCCTACTGCCACAATTGTGAGGCCTCCCCAGCCATGTGGAACTGTAAGTCCATTAAACCTCTTTTTTTTTGTAAATTGGCCAGTGTCAGGTAGGTCTTTATCAGCAGCATGAAAATGGACTAATACATGGGGTCTTGCCATGTTGCCCAGGCTGGTCTCAGACTACTGGGCTCATCCTCAGCTTCCCAAAGTGCTGGGATTACAGCTGTGAGTCATCACGCTCAGCTTCAAATTGTTAAAGATATTCCATTGTCTTCTGGCTTGCCTTCTGGCTTGTGTATGATGAGAAACCAATGATTTTCTTATCTTTGTCCCCTGTATGTAATATGTCTTTTTTCTCTAGGAATTTTTAAGATTTTCTCTCTATCACTCATTTTCAGCAATTTGATTATGTGTGATATTTGTGTTTATCTTACTTGGTATTCATTAACATTTTGTATCCCTAAGTTTATAATTTTCATTACATTTGGAAACATTTCAGTCATTCTTTCTTCTAATACTCTTCTCCTTCAAGGATTCTAATGGCACATATGTTAGATTGCTGATGCTGTCCCTTTTATCACCATGGCTTTTCATGTTTTTAGCCTTTTTCCTTCCCTGTGTTTTATTTTCAGTAGTTTCCATTGTTATGTCTTCAAGTTCACTGTTACTTTTTTTTTTAATGCTAATCTATTAAGCTTCTTGATTAGATGTTTCTTTTCAGATACTGTGTTTTTCATTTGGTGTTAGACAAACTTTTGTGTCTTTCATTTCATTTTATTCATGTTTTCTTGAAGTCTTTGATGTACATAAGCATGTTTATAAGAAGTGATTTAAATTTCTTATCTGCTATGGAACCAACTGTCATTTCTGGGTCTTGCCCTTGACTGATCGTTCTCCTAGTATGTGTCACACTTCCCTGCCTCTGCACAAGGACTTATTTTTTATGGAATACATACACAGTGTATGTGTTGATGGCTGTTATGAGTCCTTGAGTCTTGTCTTCTTAGTTTAAAATAATTTCAACAAGAGACACACAAGATGTAGCATAGACTAATTTATTGAAAAAGAAAAAGAATATTTTGAAAGTTAGGTTGTGCACATGTACCCTAGAACTTAAAGTATAATAAAAAAATAAAAAAGAAAGAAAGGTGCAGAATAGACAGCACATCATGAGAGAGACTTCAGGGCAGGCTGCTCATAAGGATGAGACAGCAAAGGCTGGTGCGAGGGATGCTTCCTTTATGGGAGTCTTCCGTGATTATTCATAAACGGGTGGAAAGAGGTGTTGCTAGTAAGCATGTTCTGGGCGGTCCTCTTGGTGCATTTGCGTAGCAGCTGTACATGGTTGCTCACATGTTGCATGTGTCATTAGCATCTTAAATCTCCACGCAGGAGTGTGTTTTTATTATTATAATGAGCAAAGGGTCAGTATGAGGACAGGTAAAGTCAAAATGCGCATGTTCCCTACAGGGGAAATTCCCTTCTGGAGATAGCTTTGTTTGAATGACCTGGCCTACAGTGTGAATGCTGAGGCTTACTGTATTGACTGGACAATCACCACAGTTGCCGTTCCCGAGGACATGGTTGCTTCCTTGCCTACCTATCCTGCCTCATATGCAACATTGTTGAGTGTCTACATTATACTGCCTTCTTTTAAGGAGTGTTGAATTTCTTTTGCCAACCAGTTAAGTTTACTCTGATTGGCTTAACCCTTTTAAGACTTGTTCTTAAACTTTGTTAGTGAAGTTCTGGAGTAGTCTTTACGGCAGGGCTAGTTTAGTCCCACTACCAAGGCATGACTACGCATCCAGTGTCTCTTTTGAATGTGCTGAGAATTCAGCAAGGTCTATTCCCTTGGCTAGTCAGAAATCAAATGTCTTCCAGTCCCGAGTGAGGTCTGTAATTGTCCCGCTCCCAGGGGTAGTTCTCTGCCTAGCCCTGTGGAATTTTACCTATGCATACCCAGTTTGGCCTGCAGTCAACGACTGGGTGGAATCCCTTTGCAGATTTCTGCTGCTCTTCTTCTGGGTAGCTCCTGCCTCCCAGGTATTCTTCACAAAATCTGAGCTGCCTTGGCGTCTGATGTCTGTCTCCTCCTCTGAGATGGCCATCCCCTGCCTGGTTCTACCTCCCTGGTCTGCAGAGCTCCTCTGGGCAGAAAGTCATGGCAATCACAGGGTTCACTGTGTTTTTCTCTCTCTCAAAGACCATGATCCTGCATTGCCAGTTGTCCAATGTCTGAAAACAATTTTTCATTTATTTTATCTAGTTTTCTAGTTGTTTACAGTGGGAAGAGAAATCTGTGACTCCATCATGGTCATGTTTGACTTTAAATGCAGATTACTAATTTAATATTGTTCAGTTTCATTCCAACTAAGGAAGTCTGGGGCAAGGGTCTATCTGCAAGACAATCTTAGATTCTAAGAAATTAAAGTGTTGGATGGTTCACGGTCAGAGGTAAAAGGACACTCATATATGTTTTCTTATCGTGAAGAGCATGGGATTTTTGAGGATAGCCTTAAAATAGAAAGCAAGATGTTGGTTTTATATACTAACCGCCCTCCATGGCAGGCCTCCTTTAGCCTCAGGCCAGAGAGGCTTTTATTAGAACAATGTCATTCTGTCCCACATATTACAGAACTAGGGACATTTATCATGGGAACCTGAAAAAAAGTGAGCATTAGGGTATGTTTACAAGGTACGTGACGTTATATGCATGTACAGTATAGATACACTTCATGCTCATTTTCTTCTTCTTCCTCTTTTCTTTTAATAGAGACAAGGTCTTGCCATGTTGCCCAAGCTGGTCTCGAACTCCTGGGCTCAAGCAATCCTCCCGTCTTGACCTCCCAAAGTGCTGGGATTACAAGCGTGAGCCACTGCACCCAGCCCGTGCCCATTTTCTGAAGCTAGACAATCTCCTCACTCTCATTCCAAATTGTATTCCTAAAATTCCTGCCTACTTTCCCCAAACTGTTTGGACAGAAAATTGATGCTATATTCGTATATACAAAGCATACATAAGCACATACATTCATATACCTACACATATACATGCACACAATATACAAAACGCCTGATGTGATTGACAGTATTTTCCCCCAACAGCACAGATGTCATTAAAATAAGAGCATTTGAGGAAAAAAAAAAAGATTACTGACTCTCTATCTAGTCTAGTGCACTTATATTAATCTTATTTCTCATCACCCTGGTATCTGAATTGGCCTTCGTCACCTCACAGGGGAAAGAGATGAACATCGAGGGTGTGGTGGCTGCTAGATTTCACTTGGGAGGCAGGAGGATGCTGAGAGAGACACAGATACTTTGAAGTAGAACTAACAAAACTGAAAATAGGACTGAAGCTCTTTGTGTTGATTGTTGCTGTTTTCTGTTGGATGTGGAAGAATAACGATTCTTTGCTGTTCAATGTAACCCTTTCCTTATTCATGTTTGACTGGACAGAATTGTCTATTTAAAGTAAATTGAGCAAAACAATTCTTGGCAGGAATCCTCATTTGAAAAGTGCCATCTTAACTCATGTCTGCCCCTCTGCGGCTATTTCTTGTAAAAATAGCTCAGAGCTGTGTAGCGTTCTTGATTTCCCACCACCCACCTTCTCTAACATGTTTTCAGTTTTTCCTTTTTTTTTTTGACAGAGTCTCGTTCTGTCACCCAGGCTGGAGTGCAGTGGCGCAATCTCAGCTCACTGCAACCTCCGTCTCCCAGGTTCAAGCAATTCTTCTGTCTCAGCCTCCCGAGTAGCTGGAATTACAGGCGTGTGCCACCACGGCCAGCTAATTTTTGTATTTTTAGTAGAGATAGGGTTTTGCCATGTTGGCCAGGCTGTTCTTAAACTCCTGACCTCAAGTGATCTGCCTGCCTCAGCCTCCCAAAGTGCTGGGATTGCAGGTGTGAGCCACCACACCTGGTCAACACACTTTCCTAAACAAATTCAGTCATGTCCAATGAGTGCTTTCAAAACATCCCAACTGTGCAACAAAACGCTCTGACAGCGTAGGAGGGGACAAGCGACTGTCCGCGGTGTCCGCTTCCTGGTCCTGCATGGCCTGACCCTTTCAGGAATCCTTACAGGGCATTGCCAGCCAAGCTAACTGCCCTGCCCCCAGTACAAATGTGCTCTTTCTGTACACGCCTGGGATAACCTCCAATCCCAGAATAATAGAATGTGATCTGCTTCCTCCTCACTGCATCCCTCCAACCCCTAGAGACAGCCCCAAACTCACGTCTCCCAGGAAATACGCTAGACCGCTTCCAAACACAAACCAGTGTCTCAGCATTTATCAAGCACTTATGCACCCGAGATAAAGCGTCTCTAAGTAATTTGAACATATATCAAGGTACCAAATGCTTAAGTTTGGATAACCTCATAGGTAAATAATTACTAGAAAAAATAAAAGTATATTTTTATTGTCAACTTTATTACTATATAGTGTTTTATGAGCAGGAATCTTTGCTTAACTGGCCTCCGTTGGAAGAAGGAATCAGAGGAAAACAGAATTTAAGCCCTCTATGGGAATACAGACTCAATAATTGGGTGCGTGACCCCAGTTTATAGGGATCAAATGGTACCCACAGAAATGGTTGTTCTGAGGACTGATGGAGATTTTGTGTGAAGAGATTTAACATGTGCCTGACATAGAGTAAGATTTCAATAAAGTATTAGCTAGTGGTAATAGCTATTATTATTCTAAATATTTATATCTCAAGAAGATAGGCAAAAGACTTTTTTGTTGTTGTTTGTTTTTTTGAGATGGAGTCTCACTCTGTTGCCCAGGCTGGAGTGCAGTGACTCGATCTCGGCTCACTGCAACCTAGGCTCCCAGGTTCAAGTGATTCTCCTGCCTCAGCCTCCCTAGTAGCTGGGACTACAGGCACGTACCACCACGCCCAGCTAATTTTTCATATTTTTAGTAGAGATGGAGTTTCACAGTGTTAGCCAGGATGGTCTCCATCTCCTGACCTCATGATCTGCCCTCCTCGGCCTCCCAAAGTGCTGGGATTACAGGCGTGAGCCACTGCACCTGGCTGGCAAAAGACTTTTATAAGCTGATATGGCTTTAGTTTTCACTGTAGAACTATAAACAAAATGCTAGCGAATTTGCATATGTTATTTCAATTGCTATCTCTTATAGATGATGTATTTTGTTAGTTTTTCTCCTGGTTAATAGAATTTTGTTTTAAATAAAACTTAAGCCACATTTAGAATAAATTTGCTTAAAAGAAATCTATCACTACGTTTATCTTCTAGTGAAGCCTAACTGAGAAAGCCAAAAATTAGCAACTCAAGGAAATAGCAGGCTCAAGGAAAAATTCCACCTTCAACTGAGTTAACAGAATAATTTGGAATTACAATGCTCTATTGAAATGCAACATTTTATGCTAACATTATTTTTGATTATTTTTCTGGTAATAAAAGTAGTACATTTCTATTGTAAAAACTTTTAGAAGATACGCAGTAAAGATATAAAAGTATTGGTGAACCCACAGTTAAGAGTCAATCTTTCTTAAAATACTGGTGAACTAATGACTATCTTTTTTTTCTAAATGAGTGCTGTCTAACAGAACTTTCCATGATGATGAAAATGTCTTCCATCTGTGCTGTCAAACATGAGAACCACTAGCCATGAGTGGTTATAAAGTATCTGAAATGTAGCTAGAACAAATAAGGAATTACAGTTTTAATTGTATTTAATGTTAATTAATTACAATTTTTTTAAACATTTTTTCCAGATTTATTGAGGTATAACTGACAAATCAAAATTGAATCATTTAAAGTAAATAACATAATTTGATATATTTATAAATTGTGAAATGATCACTACAGTCGAATTTACATCACCTCACATAGTTACTGTGTGTGCATGTGTGTGTGTAAGAGAGAGAGAGAGAGAACACTTAAGATTTACTCTCAGCAAATTTCAAGTAAGCAGTATAGTATAATTAACTATGATAACCATAGCATACATTAGATGCGCAGACCTTCCTCACCTTATAACTGAAAGTTTGGACCCTTCCATCAGTATCTCCCCATTTTCCTCACCAGCCACTGTTCTACTGTCTGCTTTTATGAGTCCAACTTTTGTAGATTTTGCATATGCATGAAATCATGTGGTATTTGTCTATGTCTCACTTCCTTCACTTAGCATCATGTCCCTCCGTTCATCCATGTTATTGCAAATGTCAGCATTTCCTTCTTTTCCAAGGCTGAATAATACTCCACTCTCTATACAGACGTATTTTTATCCATTCATCTGTCAACAACTATAATTTTAATTTAAATTATCACATGTTGCTAAATGCCTGCCATATTGGACAGTACAGCTCTTGATGGATATTTTTATGATATTGGGAACTTAACATTGCATTGAGAGCATTTCTCCATATTATTAAATATCCTGGGAAAACATTCAAATGGCTCTTTATTTTATTAAATGAAGGTATTATGATTAATTTGAATATCACATCATGAGGCAATTAGATTTTTTCATTGTAACTCTTGTAAATAAAGCTATAGTAAACCACTTTGTAAAGAAATATTTGTCTAGCCTCAAGACTATTTCTTTAGGATAGATCTGGAGAGAGAAATTATTAGGTGAAATGATAAAAACCTCTTTAAGGCTCTGAACGCATGTTGCTATGTTGGTTTCCTGAGAAGCTGAATCCATTATACTCCCACCAGCAAGTATCCAGAGAACTTGCCTCTCTGTGCCCTTGTCAACATCAAGCATTATCCAATTCTCTAAAAAAAAAAAACTTTGTGTAATTGACAAGGAGAAATGAGATCAAGTAGTTTATTTTTGTCCTTGGTTGGTGGTTGTGGTGGTCATGGAGATGGGCCTCCCAGATCCCCTGCTAAGGGAAGACATGCCGCCTCTGCTGCAGTTGTGTGATGAGCAGTCAGTACCTGCCACCTGCTTCAGGAGCAGCCTCAGGTGCCACCTCAAGATCCCTTCCGGGGTGGCCCACACCCAGCGACGTGTGATGCAGAGGCATGCGGACCTGGCATGTGGGCCCAATTTGGGCCACTCAGATGGGCAGTACTCACTCGGGAGCTCATGGCTGGGCTGCCCGAGGAATTGCTGGGTCTGCATCACAAATGGACATCTCTGTCTGCCCATCCTGCTTCCCCCCATCCCATTCCTTTCATAGGTGTGGACTGCTGAAAATTTCTGGCATCTCAAACCCATCTCAGCATCAGCTCATGGAGGACTCAACTTGCAGTAGAAGTAATGTTGAACTATGTTTTATTTATTTGCCTTTTTCTGTCACGTTTGTGTTGAGGATCTTGAGGCCGCTTCTAACCAAACAGGAAAGAGTGTGGATATCAACTAATACATTTCAATTCAAAGATTTGTTATGTCTGAAGCAATAGAAAAAATAATAGATGGCCGGGTGTGGTTGCTCATGCCTGTAATCCCAGGACTTTGGGAGGTCAAAACCAGAGGATTGCTTGAACCCAGGGGTTTGAGACTAGCCTGGGCATCATGGTGAAACCTTGTCTCTACAAAAATAAAAATAAAAAATGGTCAGGCATGGTGGTGCACACCTGTATTCCCAGCTACTTTGAAGGCTGAGGTGGAAGGATTGCTTGAGGGCAGGACGTTGATGCTGCAGTGAGCATAACAGCTTAGGTCATACCACTGCACTCCAACTTGGGTGACAGAATGAGATTCTGTCTCAAAAAGAAAACAGAAAAGGGAAAGTAATAAAGACAAAAACTCATGTATTTGATTTAAAGCTTAAAACTTTCTGCACATGAAAAACACTCTGAATAAAAATTTTTTAAGACACAAACTGAAAAATGACAATAGACAAAAGTTTAATGTTTACCTGTAAAGAAACCTTATATGTCAAACTAACTCAAATACAAAAAACACTGTACTATCCTGTCTTATGTGTCTTTTTTTTTTTTTTTTTTTTTTTTGGTAAGACAGAGTCTCACTGTGTTCCCCAGGCTGGAGTGCAGTGATGTAAACACAGCTCATTTCAGCTTTGACCTCCTGGCCTCAAGTGATTCTCCCACCTCAGACTCCCGAGTAGCTGGGACCACAGGTGTGTCCCATCACACTAGGCTAATTTTTTTTTTGGTAGAGATGGGTTCTTGCTATCTTGCCCAGACTGGTCTCAAACTCTTGGCCTCAAGGGATCCTCCTACCTCAGCCTTCCAAAATGCTGGGATTGCAGGTCTGAGCCACCACGCCTGGCTTGCGCCTATTTCTTTATGACATAAAGAACATTCTCACATGGCAACTTCTCTAAACACATTTCCAAAAACCCTTCCGGATTGGGCTCTTCCTCTGAAACGTCAGGTAGTGCAAGATGAAGATGGTCTTAAAACACAAACACAGTTCTTTTCATTATGAAGCAGGTTAACAATAATGAGACTGTGGCTTTGCAGGGAAAATTACAGTTCTTCTAACCTTCCCATTCCAAAAAGACTAAGAAAAGTGAAGTCAAGTTGAGTTGGGGTCCCTCTCCAACAACAAAGTCTCGCCAAACCCTGATGTCTTCTCTCTTACAGCCTTGATCACTGATGACCTCACAGATGCGATTATCTGTGCCACGAAAATTGTTAAAGAGACACAAGGAATGAACTATTGGTAAGGGTCTTTCCTTGGAGACTTTGGCCATCATGGGCAAAACCTGGTGTGTGTACTCATCACAGCTGTAGTGGAACTGACAAACTCACCGCTGCAGAGTGGTGGAACCAATGGAAGGAGATCTTGTTTATATTCTCCTCCATCGGTGTGCGGGTGTGCAGTGAACATAGTAGTACACAGAAGCGGAGAGGAGAGATGGTGTGTCTGGAATTGGTGGGTTCTCAGTCTTACTTCAAGAATGAAGCTGCGGACCCCCGCGTTGAGTGTTACAGTTCTTAAAAGATGATGTGTCCGAAGTTTGTTTCTTCTGATGTTGGGATGTGTTTGGAGTTTCTTCCTTCTGGTGGGTTTGCGGTCTCGCTGGCTTCAGGAGTGAAGCTGCAGACCTTTGCAGTGAGTATCACGGCTCTTAAAGCAGCGCATCTGGAGTTGTTTGTTTTTCCCGTCCAGAGTTGTTTCTCCTGGTGGGTTCGTGGTCTCGCTGGCCTTAGGAATGAAGCTGCGACCTTTTGGGGGAGTATTGCAGCTCATAATGGCAGTGCAGACCCAAAGAGTAAGCAGCAGCATTTACTGCAAAGAGCCAAGCAACAACGCTATTACAACTTAAAAGGTACAGGAAAGAGTTGCCACTGCCCGCTCTGGCAGCCTGCTTTTATTCCCTTATCTGACCGCCCCCCTCCCCTCCCCCCCCTCCCCTCCCCCCCCCCCCCCCCGCCCCGCCCCGCCCCAACCAATCCTGCTGATTGGCCTATTTTACAGAGGGCTGATTGGTTCATTTTACAAAGCGCTGATTGGTCCGTTTTACAGAGGGCTGATTGGTCCATTTTGACAGAGTGCTGATTGGTGTGTTTACAAACCTTGAACTAGACACAGAGTGCTGATTGGTGCATTTACAATCCTTCAGTTAGACACAAAAGTTCTCCAAGTTCCAATAGAATTAGCTAGACGCAGAGCACTGATTGGTGCATTTACAAACCTAGAGCTAGACACAGGGTGCTGATTGGTGTGTTTACAAACCTTGAGCTAGACACAGAGTGCTGATTGGTGCATTTACAAACCTTGAGCTAGACATAAAAGTTCTCCAAGTCTCCACCAGATTAGCTAGATACAGAGTGCTGATTGGTGCATTTACAATCCTCCAGCTAGACATAGAAGTTCTCCAAATCCCCACCTGACTCAGGAACCCAGCTGGCTTTGCCTGGTGCGTCCCATGCAGGGCCAGGAGTGGAGCTACCCGCCATCCTCCTAAAGGGTGCCTGTAATCCTCAGCCCTTGGGCAGTGGATGGGGAGTGTTGAGGAGCAGGGAGCGGTGCCTGTTGGTGAGGCTCGGTGGCACAGGAGCCCACTGCGGGAGCGGGGGCGGGTGGGGGGGGGGAGGGGAGCTGGTGGGGTGCCAGGCATGGCGGGCTGCAGGTCCTGAGCCCTGCCCTGCAGGGAGCCGGCTGAGGACCTGCAAGAATTAGAGCGTGGTGCGGGTGGGCAGGCAGTGCTGGGGGACACAGCGCCTCTTCCGCAGCTGCTGGCCGGGGTGCTAAGCCTCTCATAGCCCAGCGCAGCAGCGCTGGCCAGCTGCTCCCAGTGCAGGCCTGCCGGCCGAGTGCGGGGCCCGCCAACCCTGCGCCCACCGAGAAATCACGTTGGCCCGCAAGTGCCAGGCGCAGCCTGGGTTCCCACCGGCGCCTCTCCTTCTACACCTCCCTGCAAGCAGAGGGAGCCAGCTCTGGCCTCAGCCAGCCCAGAGAAGGGCTCCCACACTGTAGCTGCGGGCTTTAGGTCTCCTGAAGCATGGCCAGAGCGGATGCTGAGGTCGAGGAGGAGTGAGGGCTGCTAGCACATTGTCACCTTTCAATGGGTTTGGGTTAAGACAATTTGCAATTGTATTTCTTACAAATGTATGCCAAACAATGGAGAAAGGTATTTTTCTAAAGTGACTTGGAAAGGGTCAATTGAGTCAATTTGAGAGAGAGAGAGAGAAAAAAAAACTTGAGTTTGCTCTAGATTTGGATAAGATTTTGAGGGTTACAGCAACATTTTGCAGGGAAAGAAAACGAGCAGCAGCGAGAGGAAAGTGAGTGGGTCTGTGTCGTGGTAACTCAGCAGAAAGTGTCCCCAGGATTGAGCCTGGGTCCTTGCATTACCTGCTGCTGTGTTCTGGTGAACATTGCCAGCCGGCCACCCACTCAGAGAACCCGAATTTTCAGAGATGTTCGTATGTAATGAAATGACCTGTCCTTACAAAAGTCGATTGCTTGTTGCTGAAGCTAACAATGGCTAGGAGAAAACCAAGAGAGAAGAGTCTGAACAAGGCAAAACGACAGCGTCCTTGGATCTTAGAAGCAAATGAAACCCAACCCTAGGTTCTGCTGGCGATTTTGGTTAATTTCTGTAGGCTTTGAACCTAAGACGATTTGGATTGTCATGCTTCTTTCTGCTGCTCTTGCTTCCTTGTCCTCAGGCAAGGCTGGAAGAAACATTGTGAGGGGAGAGACCTGTCCGACTGGAAAAAAGGCTGTGAGGTTTCCTAAACTGGAACTGGACCCAGGATGCTTTGCAGCAGCGCCCTAGGATTTGCAGTGAATGTTCAAATGCCTTTGTCATCTTGTCCTGTTTCCTCCCAATATTTCTTCTCAAACTTGGAGAGGGCAAACTAAGCTGTATTTTTAAGAAAATAAATATTTTCATCTAAATGTTTTCACTCTGACTTGGTTCCCTTTTCTTCTTTCTCTCTCTCTCTTCTTTCTCTCTCCCCTTCCTTCCTTCCTTCCTTCCTTCCTTCCTTCCTTCCTCCCTCCCTCCCTTCCTTCCTTCCTTCCTTCCTCCCTCCCTCCCTCCCTTCCTTCCTTCTTCCTTTTTTTCAGAGTCTTGTGCTCTGTCCCCCAGGCTGGAGTGCAGTGCTGCAATCTCAGACCACTGCAACCTCCACCTCCCAGGTTCAAGCGATTCTTGTGCCTCAGCCTCCCGAGTAGCTGGGATTGCAGGCATGTGCCACCACACCCAGCTAATTTTTAGGATTTTTTATTGAAGACAGGGTTTTGCCATGTTGCCCAGCCTGGTCTCCAACTCCTGAGCTCAATGTGGTCTGCCTACCTTGGCCTCCCAAAGTCCTGGGGTTACAGGTGTGAGCCACCACACCCCGCCCTGACTCAGTTTCAATAATGTCATAATGGCATCATGTTAAGACTTTTAAAATTGCCTCCAAAATGCTCTAGCCCTGGGGGAAACAAACTTCCCTTCTTCATTGTAGGGAGTCCTGGTTCCTGTAGCCATTTGAAACAAGACTCATTCGAAAACAACACTCCCTTGTCTTCAGGGCCATCCTCAGAAACAGGATGCAAGCAGAAGGGTGAGGTTAAGAGCTCGGAGCCCCTGAGGGGCGGAGCCCCCTTAAGAGTACCCCAGAAGGACCACGTATGCATGCATACCCACACATCTAGACACCATTTCTCTGTCTACACTCACTCAAGAGATGCGGAGAGACAGGGCAACTGAGATTCACAGTTTGATGATTAAAATTCTCATAAAAGTTTTTAGTTGTATTTTCTGTAGTTTGTATTCTGCATTTTCCAAGTTTTCCATGACATATCTTGCCATTAAAGAAAACCGTCCTCTTTTTTCCAGAAAAAATAAATAAATAGGACTCCCAGTGAGGCACAGTGGTTCACGCTTTTAATCCCAACAATTTGGGAGGCCAAAGTAGGAGGATTGCTTGAGGCCAGGAGTTCAAGACAAGCCTGGACAACAATAACAAGACTCCGTCTCTACAATAATTTTTTAAAGCCCTGCATGCATTAGGTATTTGTCCTAATGCTCTCCCTCCCCTTTCCCCCAACCCCCCAACAGGCCCCAGTGTGTGATGTTCTGCTCCCAGTGTCCCTGTGTTCTCATTGTTCAACTGCCACTTATGAGTGAGAACATGAGGTGTTTGGTTTTCTGTTATTGTGTTAGTTTGCTGAGCATGATGGTTTCCAGCTTCATCCATGTCCCTGCAAAGGACATGAACGTATTCTTTTTTATGGCTGCAACAATTTATTTTTAAATTGCAACTTTTACCCCAAGTCCTGCTGGAAAGTCTAATAGGACAAAATAGATAAAATTGCAGCTCTTCTCCCCAACATCCAGAGAGTTCCCCATGTTATTCCAACTTCTACTTACATCAAGCTTTTCAAACCTGGCCAAGGATGGCTTTAAATGTGGCCCAACACAAATTAGTAGACTTTCTTAAAACATTATGAGATTTGTTTGTGATTTTTTTTTTTTTTTTAGCACATCAGGTATTGTTAGTGTTCGTGTATTTTATGTGTGGCCTAAGACAATTCTTCTTCTTCCAATGTGGCCCAAGGAAGTCAAAAGATTGGATACCTCTGATTGGAAAACTGACTCCAAAAATGAGTGCTTCAAAATTCGAGATGAAAGAGCATTCGGGGCGCTACCATTAGACTCACCTATCTTTTTGCAAAACTCATAAAATTTCTAAGCATGCAATCCTACTCTTCGCCCATGTTTAATTTATTTCTATAAATAATAATTTGTGGTGAGAATGCATATTCCCAGATAATTTTCCATAAATAATGCCTTCAGAAATTCAAGAGGAAATGAATACTTCTATGCCTGAGTTATCTTTATTCAACAAAAGTACATTTTAGAAAAACTAACACTCATATTCCCCTTTATAGTTTCCAAGATATTTGGAAATAGATTTTCATTTACTACTCATGGCCACATTATCTGCTGGTTACCAGGTACACTGAGCAGTCTGTTGGGTATTAGGGTCTAGTAACTGGCTTACGTGGGGACATGTTTTCTGTGGGGACTCAGCTCTGCCTGATTCTTGGGACACCCCCTGCTATCCCCAGCATCTGGCTCTTTGTATCCCAACTTGCTCCCTGTTGTTTCTTCCTCGATGCTTTCTGGTCTGGCCTGCGATTTTCTCTAGATGCCTTTTATACCAAGTATATAATTTCCCTACAGATGTCCTTGCTCTTGGTTTTTCCCAAACTTGGAAGTTGTGCTACTCCCCTGCAGCCTATTCAAGCCTGGCCCAGCCAACATGAAACTCCCTTCTCCTCTAACCTCCTAAAGCTCTTGCCTCTGAACTCATGGCAGGTGTGTACTATAGGATTAGGTCACTGGGAATTGCTGTCCTCCTCCAGCCTGTAAGCTCCTTAAGGCCTGGACCATGTCTTTCACTGTTATATTGTCCACAGTCCTTTCTGCAGTGCTAAATGCATAATAGTTAACATTAAAAAATATTAGATGTTAGCCAGGCACAATGACTCAAGCTTGTAATCTTAACACTGTAGGAGGCCAAGGCAGGAGGATCAGTTGAGCCAGCAATGGGAGACCAGACTGGGCAGCATAGTGAGACCCCATCTCTACAAAAAGTACAAAGATTAGCTGCGTGTGGTGGTGCACACCTGTAGTTCCAGCTACTCAGGAGGCTGAGGTGGGAGGATCGCTTAAACCCAGGAATTTCAGGTTTCAGTGAACTATGATTGAGGCACTGCACTCCAGCCTGGATAACAGAGTGAGGCCCTGTCTCTTAAAAAAATTAATTAATGGCTGGGCGTGGTGGCTCAAGCCTGTAATCCCAGCACTTTGGGAGGCCGAGACAGGTGGATCACAAGGTCAGGAGATCGAGACCATCCTGGCTAACACAGTGAAACCCCGTCTCTACTAAAAAAAAATACAAAAAACTAGCCGGACGAGGTGGCGGGCACCTGTAGTCCCAGCTACTCGGGAGGCTGAGGCAGGAGAATGGCGTGAACCTGGGAGGTGGAGCTTGCAGTGAGCTGAGATCCGGCCACTGCACTCCAGCCTGGGAGACAGAACGAGACTCCGTCTCAAAAAAAAACCAAAATATTAAAAAATTTGATGTTGGTTTTTTTGTACCACTGCACACATGTGGAATCATAGAAGGAATACAAATAAGACCTTGCATTTAGAACATTTTTGTTTTCAAATCAGGTTCATGTTTATTATTTCATATGCTCCTCACAACAACCTTGGTATATAGAGGAATGTAACCTTCAATTCATATACACATCCCTGAGATACAGAAGGGGTAACTATTGCCCAGGGCCACAGTGCAACAGCAGAGAATCCAAGAGGCCCCTGCTGCTGTGCAGGGATCTTCAGAACTCAGTGATAGAACGTGTGCTAGTTCCTTTACCAACAGGAAGAGCCAGAGTCCTTCACCTGTGTTCCACACAGCCACTTCCATGAGTGTCTCAAATATGGTACAAACCCTAAGCCAGCCCCTGAAAGATCTGCAGGAACAATTTAATCTCTTCAAGGTGAATTTTACAAATAGACACTTTATCAAGAAACCCAGAAAGATTTTCTCTGTGTCTCCAAAATAGAAGGAAAATGATCTAGATATCTAAAATGGAAACTCCCAATAAACAACAGTTACTTTTTCCAACTAGAAACCAGTTACATTTTTTGATTTAAAAAGTTCAAGGGACATGCATGGTGGCTCATGCCTGTAACCCCAGCACTTGGGGAGGCTGAGTCTGGAGGATTGCTTGAGCCCAGGAGTTGGAGACCAGCCTGGGCAACAGAGCAAGATCCCATCTCTACAAAAAATTTTAAAATTAGCCAAGTGTGGTGGTACACGCCTGTGGTCTCAGCTATTTGGAAGGTTGAAGTGGGAGGATCACTTCAGCTTGGGAGACTGAGGCTGCAATGAGCTGTAATTATACCACTGCCCTCTAGTCTGGCTGGGCAACATAGCAAGATACGTAGGCTAATTAGCCCACTCCAGGCCCACTCAGCCTCCTGGCAATGTTTCTCCAGGTTATCGAGTTTCCTCTGCAGTGCTTCTGTCTTGAAGGGTCCGACTGCTTGAGGACGGACATTACCATCCACCAGGGCTTGGGCTGAGAGCAGTTCTTTACACGCAGTGATGTCTGAGGATGGAAATTCACACATCCGGCTTGCAAGAAAGCCGCAGCCAGGGAGAGCTTAGGATCCCGATCTGGGAGGAATCCTTGGTGTAGTAGAAGCTTTGGGAGCAACATGAGGCTCCTTGAGGGCCTGGAAGGCAGCTTTACAGCACTCTGCCTTGAACAGGTAATTCCTTCCCTCATTTTTCTCCCCTGTCTCATCCGATTCCACAAGTGCAGGGAAACGGAACAGGGGACACTCAGAAACTGTTCTGATTCACAGATTCAGCAAGCACTTACGTTTAAACTGATCCTCCAGTAACAAGAGAAAGAGAAGAGGAAGCATAAGGTCAGAGCTAATAAAGAGTCTTGTTGGAGAACAGGAGAGAGAAGAGAGGCAAAGAATCTGTTTCCTTACACGAGGCTGCAGTTTGCACAATTTTTACCACTGGGGCCTCCTCACTGATGTAACCCAAAAGAAACGCTGTGTTTTGAACAGAGACATCGTTTTACTCACCTTATTGGTTAGGCTCTGTTCATAACAATAATCTACATTCTTTGTAGGTTAGAAAATATTTTTCAAAACTCTAAAAATAAAAGAAAATAGGCTGGGCACGTTGGCTCACACCTGTAATCCCAGCACTTTGGGAGGCCGAGGTGGGCAGATCACGAGATCAAGAGATAGAGACCATCCTGACCAGCATAGTGAAACCCCGTCTTTACTAAAAATACAAAAAATTAGCCGGGCGTGGTGGCGGATGCCTGTAATCCTAGCTACTCAGGAGGCTGAGGCCGGAGAATCCTTTAAACCCAGGAGGCGGAGGCAGCGAGCCGAGATCCCGCCACTGCACTCCAGCCTGGGCAACAAGAGCAAAACTCTGTCTCTTAAAAAAAAAAGAAAAGAAAAGAAAAAAAAAACCAGAAGTATGAAAGCTGATCACAGGTTGATCCATCATCTACCATTGCGCTGGTACTGAGAGAAAACATTTCAAGTAGGTACTGTACTGAAAAACCCAAAACATGCCCTTACTGTGGCTCCAGGTCTTCTGTCCCTGGTGACAGTGAAGTTGATAGCTGTGCAGAGTGGGGAGTAGACAGGGCACCCTTGAGAAGCTGCCAGAGTTAAGTGAAGCCCACCTGCTCTGAGACTGGCTGTGTGAGCACAGACAAGACACTGAAGTTCTGTATTTCACATCCTGTAAAATAGGAAGAGCAATATTTGCCATGCACGGCCATGGTAAGGGCTAGTAACTGTGTTAGAAGCACATGGCACAAACCAGGATTTTAAAAAGCATTGGGGACTACTTTAGCTGGGGAGAGTGGTGCATGCCTACTAGTCCCAGCTGCTTGACAGGCTGAGGTGGAAGCATTGATTGATCCTAGAAGTTCAAGGCTACAGTGAGCTATGATGGCACCACTGTACTCAGCCTGGGCACCACAGAAAGACACTATCTCTAAAAGGAAAAGGTGATGATTATTCTATTTCTGTATTTTACCTTCTCTATGATATTGTACCAGGTGATTTCTAGCAGGACCTGCAGACACTTCGACAGGATAAACTACATTTTATGTGAAATAAAGCATGTTCAAAAAGCAAGGGGACAGATGGTGGCTGAAAGAAACTCCACCTGAAACCGAGGCTAAGTTTATTTTCCCAGGGCCCTGCTACTAAGATCTCTAAGCTACAGGGAAAAAGTTAAACTCATCGCTAGATTTCCCTGCCTGCTCGAGACCACACCCCAACTGGCAGCTTAATTCTTGGTGAGAATGAAAAAACTAAATCTATACTTGCCTTGAAAAGCAAGTATAGATTTTCAAAATAGTATCCTGTTACCAGCTAAAGCAAACAGAGCCGTTTCAACCCCAGGAACTGACGGGCAGTGCAAAAGGGCAGATTGGAAGAGATTAAATATTTGTGCAAAAGCCCGTACCCCCTTCACAAAGGGCTGCCTCTGTCTGACATAAAAGGGAGGGGATGCGGGAACTGAGAAGAGGGCCTTATCTTTCCAGAGGAAGGACTGTTTAGGGCCGGAGGAGTTGGAGAAGGGGAGAGAAAATAGCAGAGGAGGGGAAAAATCAGACGGGCACATGTCGCCTGGTCACTGGCCGGGCTGCTGTCATTGGCGGAGGCTGCACTTCTGACCCCTGCGGTGAAGCCAGGCTACGCGGGCTCAGGGGCAGACGGAACCAGGATAACTCGAGCTTTGAAGCTGCCAGCCTATGATGGCAGAGAGGCTAGAAAGAAGCCTGCTCCAGAACCCACTCTCTCAGCAGCAGCACCATATTAATTTGCAGGGGGGTGGGGAGGACAGAGGAGGAGAGGGGCGGAGTGTGGAGGGCAGGAGAGGGCGGGCTGGGACAGAGGCCAGGGAAGCGGGTCATGTGCACAACGCAGCCCAAAGGCCTGCCGGGGGCGGGGTGCCCAAGAAGAACTTTAGAGAAAGGAGATAAAATTGTAGTTTTCGACTCTGCTGACAGTCGATCAAAGCTACTTTCTGCTTCTGAGACATTTTAGTGGCTGCCAGGAACTTAGAATTTAGAAGAGAAAAAAGAAGAGGAAAGGAAAAATCTACAATGGAGCAGTCTGTGCGGGCGGTGGGGAGATTGCTGATGAGAGTCTTTGGGGAATTGGGATTTTTCTGTGGACTTCGGAGCTCCTCGGGGGCTCACCACGAAGACCAACATGGGGCCGGGGGCGCAGCGAAAAACACCCCTGGAGGCCCTTTGAACACAGCTCAGGTTACCACATTGGAGGAAAGACAACGGGAGGGACGGCCTGCGGTCCCTTGGGCCAGTCGAGGGACAGGGCTGGAACTCTAGTTCCAAACCCTGGCTGCACAATGCAATCGTCAGGACACGTGAAAAAAATGCAGATGCTGTCCGGGTGTGGTGGCTCACGCCTGTAATCCCCACACTTTGGGAGGCCAAGGCAGGCAGATCGCGAGGTCAGGAGTTCGAGACCAGCCTGACCAACATGGTGAAACCCCATCTCTACTAAAAATACAAAAAATTAGCCGGGCATGGTGGTGGGTGCCTGTAGTCCCAGCTACTTGGGAGGCAGAGGCAGGAGAATGGGGTAAACCCAGGAGGCGGAGCTTGCAGTGAGCCGAGATCACGCCACAGCACTCCAGCCTGAGCGACAGAGGGAGAATCCATCTCAAAACAAAAACAAACAAACAAAAAAGCAAAAAACAAAAAAAACAGAAAAACAAGCAAACAAACAAAAAACATTAGCAAGGCGTGGTGGCATGCGCTTGTAATTCCAGCTACTCAGGAGGCTGACGGAGGAGAATTGCTTGAACCCGGGAAATGGAGGTGACAGTGAGCCGAGATTGCGCCACTGCACTCTAGCCTGGGTAACAGAGCGAGACTCTGTCTCAAACAAAACAGGAAATAGATGCCAGACCTGGCTCACTTGAGTTAAATCACTCTCCCTGAAGATGGGGTCCTGATGCAGGTTTTTAAAAACTCCCCCATTGATTCTAATGCCTAGCCAAGGTCATGAACCCTGAGTAAGAGACTTAATGGGGCCCTGCTGAGGACAAGCTTCTCTTGGGCTACGGTGCCCCATCTCCGCACTGGGTGATACAGTTTGGCTGTGTCCCCACCCAAATATCATCTGGAATTATAACTCCCACAATTCCCAAATTTCCTGGGAGGAACCCAGTGAGAGGTAATTGAATCATGGGGAGTGGGTCTTTCCCAGGCTGTTCTCTGACAGTGAGTAAGTTTCACGAAATCGAATGGTTTTAAAAAGGGGAGTTTTCCTGCACAAGCTCTTTTCTCTTGTCTGCTGCCATGTGATATGTACCTTTCACCTTCCCCCATGATTGTGAGGCCTCCCCAGCCATGTGGAATTGTGAATCCATTAAACCGCTTTCTTTCGTAAATTGCCCAGTCTCGGTTATGTCTTTACCAACATTGTGAAAATGGATTAATACACTGGGAAAAGAGCATCATGGTCACCCACCTTCTGACTATGCCCTGAAGACTCAGGAAGCCTTTCCCCTTCGATGGCTGAGAGTCAATCCAGGGACCTCAAGAGTGGAGCCTCATCATCAGAGCAGACTGGGGACAATAGAGGAAAGAACACACACAACATTCAGCAAATATTTGAAGGTCAGGCATGGCGGCTCATGCCTGTAATCCCAACACTTTGGGAAGCTGAGATGACAGAATCTCTTGAGGTCAGGAGTTTGAGAACAGCATGGCCAACATAACAAGACTTCTTCTCTTAAAAAAAAAAAAAAGCAAAAAATTAAAAGAATAAGCCAGGTGTGGTGATGCACACCTGTAGTCCCAGCTACTGGGGAGGCTGAGGCAGGAGGATCTCCTGAGCCCAGAAATTTGAGGCTGCAGTGAGCCATGATCCCACCACTGCACTGCAGCCTGGGCTAGAGTGAGAATCTATCTGAAAAAAAAAAAAAAGAAAAAAGAAAGCCCATTTTAAATCTATTTTTTAGATAGATTTTTTTTAGAATCTATCTAAAAAAAAAAAAAAAAAAGCCCACCAAAACAGAACCAAAAAACCCCAAATATGTGAGTAACTGTGCCAGGCACTATGCTATGCAAATGGTGAGTCTAACCAATTGGTTGATTCTGCAGCTCTGGGTTTTCCTGTAGACAGGAGCAGGAGAACAAGCCATACCCTGAGGTCTACAAGTGCAGAGAGAGCAAAAGCACAATTTCCAAAAAGATAAATCCAGGACTCTTCATGCGAATATAAAATGAACACATGTCAAACACTTTATCCGACTCATCAATTAATGAGGATATCAGTAAGATCTTAATACCAGGTGTGAGAGATGTGAAAAGCTAGGTATGTAGAGGCAATTTACAAAAGGAATGTTAGGGTATGATTACCGGCTTAGATACAAGCTAGTTAATGTCTTACAAGGAAATAAACTATACACTTTGGAGTTGTTTTCCTTTTTCCTGCCAGATAGAAATGACTTTCATCTCTACCAAGGAAAAATCTACAACTTAACACATAACTTCTCTAAGTCTAGGAATTTTAAACAACAGTTAACAGTGAGTTGAAGAAAGTGCTTCTGCCCCCATGTGACATTGAAAGGACATGCTGCCACCAATTTGCCTGATTTTCAAGTTTTTGACCATTTTTCTCAATTTTTTTTTTTTTTTTTAAGAGACAGGATCTCACTCCGTCATTCAGGCTGGAGTGCGGTGGTGTGATCATAGCTCACTGTAGCCTCAAACTCTCACATCAGTCTCCTGAGTAGCTGGGACTACAGTCACCTGCCACCACAACTGGCTGGTTTTTTAAAATTATTTTTCTTAGTAGAGATGGGGTCTTGCTATGTTGCCCAGGCTGATCTCAAACTCCTGGTCCCAAGTGATCCTTCTGCCTCAGCCTCCCAAAGTCCTGGGAATATAGGAGTGAGCCACCATGCCCAGTGGATCATTTTCTTGAAAGAAAGAGAAAGGTGATGAGACCATAGGCCTAGAGAAGAAATAGGAAGGTACAAAGCACAAGAAAGGGCAAAATCGATGCAGCTACAAATCGATAAAGTGCGGGTCCTGTCTGGTTATGCTGGGCACTGGAATGGAGGGATCATCCACGTATTAACTATGGCCACTAGGAAGAGAGACTCTAGGAACACTGGAATGCCCAAGGCCTTCTGCAAGATTTCTGAGCACTAAAGAGCTTACATTCTCATGGTCTTTTCTGGCTCTGAGCCTCCACTTCTGCTGAATTTGTTTGTTTAAAAATCCTCTCCTTGGCCCAGGCGCAGTGGCTCACGCCTGTAATCCCAGCACTTTGGGAGGCTGAGGCAGGCGGATCACCTGAGATCAGGAGTTCGAGACCAGCCTGGCCAACATGGTGAAACTCCATCACTAAAAATACAAGGAAAAAAAAAAAAAAGTAGCGCCTATAGTCCCAGCTACATGGGAGGCTGAGGCAGGAGAATCACTTGAACCCAGGAAGCGGAAGTTGCAGTGAGCCGAGATCATGTCACTGCACTCCAGCCCAGACAACAGAGTGAGACTCCGTCTCAAAAAAATGATAATAATACTAATAAATAAAAATAAAAATCCTTTCCTTGGTACGGTTGTTACTGACAGAAAAGAGGTTTCTTTTCTTCCTTTGTACCACACAAAAACAAAATTAAACCTTCCACAGAGACATTTATATGGACTTTCCTTAGAAAGTTTAGGAAGACTGAAAGATCTGAAAGACCTAATGCAAAAAACTCAGACATGAGCAATTCCTGTTCCTTAAATGATGCTTCTCCTCCTGCCCCCCTTCTGGGGTTTTTCCTCTTGTTTTCTCTTTTCTGTCTGACCAAACAGCCTATTTTTCTTTTGTTCTTTTTTTTTTTTTTTTTTTTGAGACATAGTCTTGCTCTGTCACCCAGGCTGGAGTGCAGTGGTGGTATCTTGGCTCACTGCAACTTCCGTCTCCCGTTCAAGTGATTCTCCTGCCTCAACCTCCCATGTAGCTGGGACTATAGGTGCCCGCCAGCACTCCCGGCTAATTTTTGTATTTTCAGTAGAGCCGGGGGTTTCACCATATTGGCCAGGCTGGTCTTGAACTCCTGACCTGGTGACCCACCCACCTCAGCCTCCGAAAGTACTATCATGCCTGGCATTTTTTTTTTTAAATCATCTTGGCTTGTAATAATTCATATGCTCAAAGTTTTATCTTCTCTTTAAGCAGTTGATGAAAAAATGCTCTAAAATGAACTTTGATCCCACCTATAAGAAAAATTTGGTGCTGGCTGATAAGAAAGCAAAATTTTTACCCACATTTATAGTAAAACATATAGAGCCCTCTTCCCCACACAGCACTGCTCCCTCTGTCCCAGCCCTGCACACCCAGGATCTAACCTGCTCCCGACTTGAAAGACATGAAAACCTAAGTGTACATTTGCAGCAGATGTTTCTTTGGTTCTAGTGTTCTGGGCAGGCCCTTAGTTTCATGAACCTCTAAGAATTTCTTGATTTGGTGAGATGGAGCAGGGACCTCTCTTAAGGGTCTGCTGAGCACCCCCAAACATGAAAATAAAAGAAAATCTTGAGTTCCTTCAAGGGAAGTTCCAGGCACCTAGCTGGCCCTGAGAAGTAAATGAGCAACTGGATAAGCAAGAAGGTAATAGTAGCTTCAACAGTAGCCAAGGGCTGGGTGCAGCCAAGGCTCACGCCTGTAATCCCAGCACTTTGGGAGGCCAAGGGAGGTGGCCATGTCTCTACAAAAAATAAAAAAATTAAAAAAAAAATTAGGCAGGTGTGGTGGTGCATGCCTGTGGCTCCTGCTACATGAGAGGCTGAGGTGGGAGGAAGGCTTTAGCCTAGAGGCAGAGTTTGAGGTGAGCTGAGATCATGCCACTGCACTCTAGCCTGGGCAACACAGTGAGACCCTGTCTCACAAAAAAAAAAAAAAAGGTGAAAGCAGCTGGCTGGCTCAGGATATTCACTAGATGGTGATGCCTAACCATGAAGGATTCATTTTCAAAGACCCAGGATTTTATTATTTTATTTCAGTGCATCAGGAAATACGTTTCTTTCTTTAAAAAAAATGTATTTCAATAGTTTGTGGGGTATAAGTGGCGTTTTTTGTTACATGGATGAATTATATAGTGGTGATTTCTCCCAGCCTCCCTCCCCTTTCTCCTTTCTGCATTTCTGAAGTCCATGATATCACACTGTATGCCTTTGCATACTCATAGCTTAGCTTATAAGTGAAATCATGTGGTTTTGGTTTTCCACTCCCGCCTTACTTCACTTAGAATAATGGCCTCTAGTTCCATCCAAGTTGCTGCAAAAGACATTATTTCCTCCCTTTTAATGGCTGAGTAGTATTCCATGCTGTATATGTACCACGTTTTCCTTACCCACTCATTGGTTGATTGGCACTTAGGTTGGTTCCACATCTTTGCAATTGTGAATTGTGCTGCTGTAAATTTACGTGTGCTGGTGTCCTTTTCATATAATGACTTCTAGGAAACGCAGTTTTGATGAACGCTCCAACCTACATTCCTTGCATCGCTTTGGGACTTTTACCTACTCCTGTAATTCTCAAACATTTCCGCCCCTCTCCCTTCCAAGTAAGATGCTTACTCAGCCAACAATTCCTGAGTGCCTGCTCTCTGCTAGGTGCTGGATACACAAACATGAAGAAAATGCAGTACCTGGCCCGCTCATGAATTCCACTGTGGATGCGTTGAGTTTGAAGTTCCTGTAGTACTTCTGGGTGGAGATGTCCAGCAAGCTGTTGAATATTTAGATTTGAAGGTCAGAAGTGACATTCAGAATCAGGGAGACATCACACCTCGTTTGTAGTTGATTGTGACTGTGAAAAGCATGGCCCAGGACAGAGCATAAAGTGGGAGGAGCTATGAGCAGGTACAGAATCCTGCAGAACCTGGGCATGCCAGCGAGGAGACATGCTTGCAGAGGACAGAAGGAGGGTTCCAAGAGTCGTGGGCAGAAGCAGGGCAGGGTGGTGTCAAAGAAATGGGGGCTATGGGCCGGGCGCGGTGGCTCAAGCCTGTAATCCCAGCACTTTGGGAGGCCGAGACGGGCGGATCACGAGGTCAGGAGCTCGAGACCATCCTGGCGAACACAGTGAAACCCCGTCTCTACTAATAATACAAAAAACTAGCCGGGCGAGGTGGCGGGCGCCTGTAGTCCCAGCTACTCGGGAGGCTGAGGCAGGAGAATGGCGTAAACCCGGGAGGCGGAGCTTGCAGTGAGCTGAGATCCGGCCACTGCACTCCAGCCTGGGCGACAGAGCGAGACTCCGTCTCAACCAAAAAAAAAAAAAAAAAAAAAAAAAAAAGAAATGGGGGCTATGAAGGGACAAAGGAGAAGTGTCCCGTAGAAGACAGAAGAAAGTCCATTGGATTTGGAACAGGAAGAGGCCCACTGAGAGTGGCCTAAGGACAGAGTGCATGCAAAGACAGCCCAATATCGGCTGCTTTTTATAAATAGTGTGAATGAGAAGAGGAGAGTCAGGATAGTTACTAGACGAGAACTGAAGGTAGGGGGGAGTTGGTTTGCGGGGCTCTGTTGGTGTTTGGCTATTTATTTATTTACTTGTTTACATTGGGAGAAAGGGATTTGATGGCATTTACAGGCAGAGGGAAGGAGCCGGTAGGGAAGGACAGGTTGATGATTAGAACACGTGAGAAGGGCTGACACCCCCATCCCACCGCTTTTCTCCTTTTCCCAAACAAACTGTGTGCCTTTGGGTGGTTTCCTGCCCTCTCTCATCCTCAGACACCTCACCTAGAAAAATGTACAAAGTAAAATGGTCAATCGTATGTAAGATCTCTCCTAGCTCTAAGAAAATTCTATTTCCCAATTTCAATCTTGCAGTTACCTAAATAGCAAAGGGAAGAATTATACAGGTTAAGTATGTTTAAATAACTGCCTTTGAAATGAAAGCCAGCCTTATAATATCTCACATCACTAAATGCATGCATGTGGTAAAATGCAAAGCAACCTACTCAAAATAGTCATTGGCTGGTGTGGGGTTGAGCGTGTAAATGGCATGTGTCCCTCTGCTTGTGAATCCAGGGGCTGGCCCTCGAGATCCACCATCCACATGTCATGCCACAGTTAAGTCTTCTGATCCAGCCTGTTGGTATTTCCATTCTCGAGCACTGGGTAATGTGGTTAGCTTAGTTCTGTGCCAAACATGTAGTTAACACTTGGACTTATAAATCGTTTATAATCAGCCTCCCTGCTCAATTGCAATAGAGAATTTGTATGCAAGTGAAGATATTCAGGCATGCAGAAAATTAAACAGTCTATACACATATTGAAATACATCTTACAAATTGCAGGAAACATATTCACATTATGTTTTGTGAAGGCCCCAGCTGTGTTTAATAGACCCTTTCTAATAAGGAATGTTTTGACTATGATTCTCCCAAGACACTATAGCACTCAACAGAAAGACACATTTTTTTATTCACGAAGCTTATAAACTTGAGCTCAAGAAGGACTTGGCACGCTTGTTCTTTTCTTCCCCAGAAATGGAAGACGAGTGGTAACTTCATTCGTTTCCTTGATGAAAAGATACCTTGATTGCTCTGCATCTAGAAGAATGGCTACTTTAAGTCCCAGGGGCTTAACGTCTTTGGATTGAGTGACAGGGATGAGCAGAGAGCAAACTCCATTTCCCTCCTACCACCTAATAAGTAGCCAGGGGCCGGTTCTTCCAGGTGCATCCTGGGCTTAATAGCACACAAAGGTCAGTCCATTAGGGAGGCCAGGCCTCCAAAAGAAAAGGGTCACAAAAAGACAAAATTTGGTGACCACGTTCCTCCAACTCAAACATCATTAACACCTTCATTCTTGGGACAACGATAAAATTTCTTGATGAGTATTGATAATTACCTACTTTAAAGATTATTCAGACCCCCTGCTCTGTTTTCTGTTCTCTCTCTCTCCCTCTCACAATCTCTCTCTACCTTTTGGTGCAGAAAGAGAACGAGCTAAGATCAAACCAGTCATCTGGGCTCCGCGATGAGCCTTTCAGGTTGAGTGATGTGCTGCCAGGAGAATCAGGGATGTTTGGCTGGAAGGAAAAGGTGGCTTGTTGCTGTGTTTCTGTCTCTTCTGTTGCCCTTGCCTCTCATTACTGATGAACTAGGGGACTGGCTAAAGAGAGAGGGGCCTCCTGTATCTGTGCTGTCTGGGGGCTGCCTTCTGCCTGCCTTTCTGTACCCGTGCTCTGCCAGCAACGTGCGGCTTGCATTCAATTTATTCAAACACTCACTGATTTTAATTAACTGATTTCTGTTCCAAGAACCAACATCAAATACTCTTGTGATCTTTCATGGTGAAGCAGAAACCACCGGGTGAGGGGACAGGAAATCGCCCTGCCCCCAACTCCTGCTGGTTACACCAAGCTGGGGCCAGAAACACCCCGTAAACCCTTGGGCAGTCGTTTATTAGAAATAATGTCATTGAAATGGAAGTTGCCATGGTACAGTGGCCTCCCGCTGAGAGCCCAGACTCCTGGGGAGGAGGGAGGGAGAAGGCGCTCCAGCTCCCGCTGCTACACGTTACCCTCACTCCCCCCGTGCAGATAAAGCACCACAGAGGGTTAGCGACTCTTTCATTTAAAAGGTGACTCAGGTGAGGTTTCTTTTTAACTCCATTGAATAAATGCTGAAAAAATGTTGGGGTCAGGAGAGTAAAATAAGAAGCTGAAACAAAATGACTTAACCGCTTTGCCATACACAGGCATGTTTAGAAATGAGAGGTGCAACGGGAAAGATTGCATCACTGATATTTTAAATCCTTGGTTACTGCAAGCAAACACAGCCACAAACCTGGATCCAAACTCTGTCCAAGTTGAAATAAAGGCAAGATTGGCTTTATTACCAATAGGTAGAGGTATGGGCTTATTGGGATGGGCAGCTTTTGAATTCTTTTTGCCTGATGTTGTTTTACAGAGATGGATAGCTGGACAGTACAAGCCCAAGGATAGGGATTCAGATTAAACCAAGCGTGTGGTTTGGGTTTTAAGCTGTGCTGGGGGTCCTGTTACCTAATGACCCAGCCTCTGCTCTCTGCAAATAAGCCTCATCTTTCTGATGAAATTAGCAAGCATAGGCTTTTCCTCTTCTCTCATGGTCTGTCACCGTGGGTACACATGGAATGTGGAATTGCTCTTCAACTTTAAGTGGCTTGGGAGCCCAGCATGCTCCGGCCCCTCTGAGGTGTGCAACCCTGTGCTGCCTCCTCTTACCTGCGTGACCTTAAGCAGGTTAGTTTTTGTGAACTTCTGATTTGTTACTTCTAAAATTAAATGAATAGTAATAAGAATAATACCTACTGTATTTGTCACTATGGCTGCCTAGCAAATGACCCAAAACTTAGCAGTTTAAAACAACAAACATGTGCGGCCTCACACAGTTTCCGCAGGGCAGGAATCCGGGAGCAGCTTAGCTCCAGGCCCAGACCTCCATGAGGCAGCAGTCAAGGGGCAGGCTGAGCCCAGAATTATTCAGAGACCTGACTGGGGCCGGAGGACCTGCTTACACGATGGTACATTCACAGGACTGCAGACAGGGAGCCCCTGCTCTTCACCTCCCAGGCTTCTCCACAGCTCACTTGAACGTCCTCATGGTGTGGAAACTGGCTTCCTTTCCCCAGAGTGAGTGATCCCAGACAGAGCAAGGGGTTAAGCCACAATAGCTTTTGCAGCATACCCTGGGCGGTGACAAACCTTCACTTCTGTGTTCTGAAAGCCACACAGACCAAACCCAAGGGCTGTGGGAGAGGCCCACGCAACGCTGCTGACCACGTCTCCCTTGAGGAGTGTTAGGGAGCTGAGTGTGTGTCCGTGTGAAGTAAGCAAATGACACTCGGTAGAGGCTCGATAAAATAAAACAAAGTTATCATTATTTATCCCATCAGTATGAAGCATCCCAATTCAAAATGTGAGGCTGAGAAAGAACTGCTAGGTTAACATACAGAAGAGCCAAATGAGGGCTGGGCTCAGTGGTTCATGCCTATAATCCCAGCACTTTGGGAGGCCGAGAAGGGACCGTTAACATACCCCAGGTGCTGAAGCCCAGCTCAATGAGGGCAGAGCAATGGCCACTGGATCTAGCAGTGCAGAGGTCATCAGTGACCGTTAAGAAAAATCCTGGACCTGGCTTTTCCTTTCAGAGGCCACAACTTCCATGTGTGGGTCCCCTACGCTCATCCGCAGGGACACAGGCTTCAGACCACCCTGATCCCTGATGACCGCAACTTCTGAAGCAGCTTTGCCTGCTCTACATTCTCCTTCGGGCCTGGTTTCTGCCCCTTGAGGGAGGCGACAGCCTGCCCGAGTGCTGAGCCATACTCCCTGCTGACCTGAGCGTGGGAGCATTTTAAAATGAGCGTGCTCATTTTACCAGGTGGTTTCCAGAGACAATGTTCCTCAACCAAAGGAAAGTGTCCTAGTGATTGGAACTGCACCTCAAAGAGTAGGTCTTGAGTCTCAGAAGGAGAATTACTGGGCCGAGTGTGATGGGAGCAGGGCCCCGGTCCCAGTTCTCCTAGTGACCAGTGTTGTGGGTGAGCCACAATTATCTGGGCTGGTGGCACGGAGGGAAAAGAATTTACCACGACAGATGTAGATAAAGAAAGGCAGATTTATGTGTTTAAAAAAGCATGAAAATATGTTGCAAGAAGGCAACGGGCAGCCAGCAGCAGAGCAGCTGACAGCAGCAGACAGAGGCTTGCTGGGGATTTTATAGGATGGTACTTGTGCTGTGTGCTGGAGAGGGTTATGTGTGGTACTGATAACACCAAGGATGCAGTGAGCCAACTTGCAGGTGTTTGGTGATACCCGGGCACAGGAAGATTGTGAGTTATTTGCACAGGAGGGCTGTGTGTCAGGATCATGAAGAAAGGCAGACTTATAGCTTATCTGTTTCCTCTTTTTGCTTTCCCCTCCTCCCACCAGCCTGACTCCTTTTTACTAATTAGGACTCCAGACCCAGCTCTGTCCCTGTAGTCACCTCACCCTTCTCGGCCTTATCTGCTTCCTCTGTGGAATAAAGGGATTCTCAAGCTGTCTGGATGATAGAACTCCCCCATGTCACTCTATGCATATAACAGTGTGACCTACTCAGCATACTGTGGATGCCTAAATAAATTTAGAATAGTTTCTAAATAAATTTAATTTTAGGATAAGAAACAAAAAGAATTTTTCCAGCAAAAAGAGGGGAAATATAGGCTGTATCTTTACAGTCAAATACTAAACAAGGGACCTGAGCCATTGGAAGGGAAGAGAGGCAGCTGTTGATCACAGTTCATCTATCCCAGGCTCTCACCTAAGAGTCATCTGTTGCCTATTCAGTTAGAAAGCATAATAGGTACAATGATTTAAGAAAAATATATGGGAGGGCTGGGCACAGAGGGTCACACTTGTAATCCCAGCACTTGGAGAGGCAGAGGCGGGAGGATGTCTTGAGCCCAGAGTTCAAGGCCAGCCTGGGCAACATTGTGAGACCTCCTTTCTGCAAAATAAAATAAAATAAAATAAAACAAAATAAGCTAGGAATGGTGGCATGTGCCTGCGGTCCCAGCTACTCAGGAGGCTGATGTGGGAAGATTTCTTGAGCCTGGGAGGTCGAGGCTGCAGTAAGCCATGACAGCACCACTGCACTCCAGCCTGGGTGACAGAGCAAGACCTTGTCTCAATAAAATACTATTAAAAGAAAAAGGAAAAAAAAATACATGGGAGAAAACTCAGAATTGAGAAAATCTTTCTCACTAACTTTTTTCCTGAGACTTGAGGGAAAGATGGACTGCTAATTGATTGCAATTCTGGAGCCAGAGAACCCAGTTTTCTAGGCTGAATATCACTCGTTAGACTGTCTCCAAAGCTCCCTCCACTTGTTAAGTGTCTTAAGATTCCACAAAGTGACACCTACCTCCTCCAGGGGCTAAAGCCACCTAAAATACTACAGCGTGGGCTCCCAAGGTGAGGCTGCTTCCCTGGAAGCGTGAAATGAAATGAATGGCTTTGTTTTATTTTTTAATTAAATAAAGTCCTTGGGCAGAAGCCTGAGACAGATGGGACATCTAAAGAGGCAAGTTATGCTCTTCTAAAGGAGCCAAAGGAGAGAGTGGAAGGGCCAGTTAGACCTTGCAACCTCTGAATGAAAGTATTCGTGAAGAGTCAGGCATGCAAACCATCCCTTAGGCAGCAGAGCGGGAAAGATGAATTGATGGCTCTGCGGTCTTCTCCACTCTTTCCTAACAGGTCTTCACCACCCTTTCCTACCAGGAAGTCTAGTGTCTGTAATTACTCCTATTGGCCTCTAGATGGCAGTCGGGGAAAACAAAACTGTAATGGGGCCGACCCACAGAAACGAATAAAGGTTGGAATAAAGCTACAAAACAAATATGATTTTTAAAAAATACAGCAGAATAAGGGTAAATAGATAAAATGTGAAGAAAACTAACCAATTGCTTCCTGCATATAATACACAACCAATGCTTTAGGAGAAATCTCATTCAAAGCTACTTAATTAGAATTCTGAAACCAAATTCACAGCTTACTTGGGTACGTTTTTAATAGTTCACAGTCACAATGCCAAAATTTATGCTTCACTTCATTCAATAAATGTTATGGTACTAAGCAGCTTTTGAAAGTCTCTCTAAGTTCTAAAGAGTCCCTGAATATACTCTTTTATTTTGCAGTGGGGGGCAGGGGAAGGGTGAACTATACCTTGATTGTTTTTCAACTTCTAAGTTTGGGGTACATGTGCAGAATGTGCAGATTTGTTACATAGGTAAATGTGTGCTGTGGTGATTTGCTGCACAGACCATCCCATCACCTAGGTGTTAAGTCCAGCATCCATTAGCTGTTCTTCCTGATGCTCTCCCTTCACGACTTACCCACAACAGGCTCTAGTGTGTGTTGTTCCTCCCAAGTATCCATGTGTTCTCATCATTCAGCTCCCACTAATAAATGAGAACATGCAGTGTTTGATTTTCTGTTCCTGTGTTAGTTTGCTGAGCATAATGGCTTCCAGCTCCATCCATGTCCCTGCAAAGGACATGATCTTATTCCTTTTTATGGCGGCATAGTATTCCATGGTGTGTATATACCACATTTTCTTTACCCAGTCTATCATTGTTGAGCATTTAGGTTGATCCCATGTCTTTACTACTGTGAATAGTGCTGCAGTGAACATACGTGTGCATGTATCTTTATAATAGAATGATTTATGCTCCTGTGGGTACATACCCAGTAGTGGAGTTGCTGGGTCAAATGGTATTTCTGCCCCTAGGTCTTTGAGGAATCACGATGCCGTCTTCCATAATGGTTGAACTAATTTACATTCCCACCAACAGTGTAAAAGTGTTCCTTTTTCTCCATAACCTCACCAGCGTCTGTTGTTTTTTGACATTTTAGTAATAGCCATTCTGACTAGTGGGAGATGGTATATCATTGTGGTTTTGATTTGAATTTCTCTAATGATCAGTGATATTAAGATTTTTTTCACTTATTTGTCGGCCACATGTATATCTTCTTTTGAGAAGTGTCTGTTCATGTCCTTTGCCCACTTTTCAATGGGGTTTTTTTTTTCTTGTAAATTTGTTTAAGTCCCTTGTAGACTCTGGATATTAGACTTTTGTTAGATGGATATATTGCTAAATTTTCTGCCATGATTCCCTGAATACACTTTTGGTAAGCAGAATATGAAAATTCAACTTTTGCAGTTTAAATAATATTTTCCGGTAGATTTTAACACAATCTTTATTTTGATTGTTCTCTGCCCTGCAGTTCTAGCCCTTTGGAACTAATATTTGAAATGAGATCAGGGATATTCTCTGGATCCGTGTTTTTATAGGAGAACCTGTTGGTGGTTCCATCTTCTCCCCTGGGCAGCTCCTCTGAGCAGTGTTGGTGCTGTAAGAGAGATAGGTGTGCAGCAGGTGTGGGTGAGCTGTGCTGACTGCAGCGGGGGAACCTGCGTGTCCTGAGTCCTTAAACGAGGCCGCAAATCTGCTAGATGCATACCGGTATGCTGAACTGCAGAGGACTTCTTCCCGAGCGCCGGCCCACAGCCCAGTAACACAGAGCTTAGGCCGCCCGAGGCTACTGTCCCAGAGAGAGAGACCTGAAGTGCAGAACTTGGTGACAGAGCGCTGAGGCCAAATGGCTCTTGTGACTGAGACCCAAACAAAAAATAAGGCAAACTTCACATCTCAGGTCAGTCACCACTGACGCAGCCCAGCACCCGACAGCATCGGAGGCATCTGACAAACGCAGAAGCCAAAACCCAAATGAGAGATGTTCAGAGGGATGAATTTCCTGCTGGCAATTTGTGCACCAAAAACATCAGAAATCTGCAGCTCGGGAAAAAAAAAAAAAAAGGTAATTGACAGTCCAAAGTGTCTACTTTTGAAAATTATTTTCTAAAGTTAACATTTTTCACAAAAACATAAATTCATTTGGTTAGAATAGACCCCAAGAAATCACCTGGTCTAATATCTAATTCTTACCTCCAGAAGGAGCAGCTCTTAAGCCATGCCAAGCAACTGTGTAGACAGGAGCACTCAGGGGCGTTGCACATTGGGCATATTGTCACATCAGTTTTGGAATCAGCCTGCGAGGAGTCAGTCCTGGACACCCAGCCAGGATTCTGTCGTCGGGGAGGGGAATGCCCACATGGATTGTATGAAGGACGCTCCAGGGGACTAAAGGGCTGTGGTCGCTGGGAGGAGCTCAGGGATGACAGAGACCCCAAGGATTCTACGGAGGTGGTCGGTTTGGTGACAGGGTGCTGGCAGATGGCCGGTGTGAAGGGTGCTTCAGGGGACGCAAAGGCTCTGGTGGCTTGGAGGAGCTCAGGGATGACAGAGACTCAAAGCATCCTACGGAGGTCTTCGGGACTGATGATGGCATGGAGGCCAGAGGAGCCGGGGAGCCCGTGGGGACACATGGAAGCTGGTGGGAGAAGCTTTCCCACGCCCCCCACGTGGACGGTGGTTCCTAGCAGCTGCTTGTTTGTGCACTGGCCCCAGGTGGTCTTGGCATGGCAGGTGAGGGAGCTGCCCTCCCTAGGGAGCTCCTTCAGGCACCTGCAGGAGACAGGAGCACAAACTGCAGCTGGGAGCACTGGACACCTGTGGTCCAGGCCCCTCCAGGGTCCCCCATGCTGATTTCACAAAACTCTGCCTACCCCTGCCACGGGGCTTTAGTGACATCATAGCTGTGATCTCCCCTCCCAGATTAGCCCCAGGCCCTGGGGCAGCATCCTAGGCCCTGGTAGGAAGAAGCACATGGGAGAGAAGGGGAAAGAGCCTCACTTTTTCAGCAGGAAAGCATAGATCTCAAGGTTCTCCACTTCTTTCAAGAGAATTCTGTAATCTGGAAAGCAGGAGATGGGTTATGGTGGTGAGGGAGGGAACTGGATTTATAGGAGGCTGAGTCCATGTACCCTTAGGAGAGACCCCAGGATCGGGGATTAGACTCTGGAGCCCCAGCATCCCTGTCCAAGGCCACATGGCCCCAAGAGTGACAGCCAGGTGCCCGGGAGGCAGCACTTTGTCATTTACAAAGTACTTCCTGAGTCTCAAAGAGGACTCAGCCATGTTAAACAGTTGCCCACATGGACCTGGGGTCCCTCCTGCAGGTCCACGCAGTCACTGGTCCCCTCCCCAACATAGTCCCCTCCTGGCCAATACCCACTCCCTGGACCCTATGACTTCATCCTAGCAGGGAATCAGAGATGGATCCTGGGTTCCAATTGCCCTAGCAGGAGCTTCCCCATCAGGCCTCTGCAAATGACTTCCTAGGAGATTTGGTGCTTGTCCCTAGGAACAGGTGAAGCTGTGATCTCTGGGGCTTCGGGGACCCTCAGAGCCTTACCTTTCGAAGTGATATACCTATTTCTGATCCTTATCCATTCCCCCACTTCAGCGTGGTCCTGAGAGACAAGAAGAGTGAGGGCACAGGCCAGGTCTCAGTCTCCTGTCCCCACAGCTGCAGACCCACAGTGCTCGTGAATGACACACTTTCTCCACTCAGCTCACGGAGCCCTGCGTGCTTCTCTTTCCTTTCACTCGTTTCTAAACTGCATAATAACCTTTTCTGGTTTCCTTCTTTGAAAAGCATGGAGGGGTTTTCTATGTGAGGCCTGTCCTGGGCATCCTTAGTCCCTGTTTCGCTGCTTGTAAAACACACACACTTGGGTCTGCAGGTGCCTCTGAGCTGGCAGGGAGGATTCTGCTTCCGAGGAGGCCAGAGGCAACTCCAGTCTCAGGTGGGGGCTCTCAGGGGCTCAGCACAGCCCCAGAGCACCGCACACAGAGGCTGGAACCCGAGGCACCTGCCCGGGAAGGCGGCTGATGAGCCCGGGCTCAGGGCCTGTCCTCCCACAACGACCTCACCCCCCTCATGACCAGGTCCTCGCCGCTGAGTCCCGGGGTTTCTTTTTGCTGTGATGCCTCCCGTGCACCCCCACAGATGGTCTGGGAGCTGGGGATGGAAATCCTATGCTCACTCCAACCCGTGCCTGCCCTGCCGTCCCTAGAGGGATGATGAGATTTCCCATCACAGGAGCGCCTCTGGTTGATTTGGAAAAGTGGAAAAGAGAGCAGGAAAAACAGAATCATTCTCTGCTGGGTGTGGGCTGAGGGCTCCTTACATTCTTGCTGTTCTCCTCTCTGGGAGGCCCTGAGGACGGCTCCCTGGGGGTAAAGTAGGGGCGCAAGATGATCAGGAACATCAGGCTAAACGCAGCGAAGAGGCTGAAATGGATGATCTCCGGAATGGGGCTCCAGCACAGCTCTGTGTCAAGAACACTGTTCAGAGGAAAGAGAATATCCATGTCAACTGCACTGCTGCCCTCAGTCTACTGAGCCCTGGGTGTCCCCTCGGGAATATTTATTGGGGCCCAGGCCCACATCACAGAGCTGGGGCCTCCCCCTCACAAAGGGCTCCTAAGGGTTGGGTGGGCAGTGGGAGGAGGAGACTGAGGTCCAGCCCCACCCACCACCACCCACCCCTGCAGTTCCCTTCACCCTCCTGGCCTTCTACATCCCTCCTTCCCACTCCACCTTCTCAACCTATCAGAGAGAGACCTGGTCTGTTTTCCATCCTGTCACCCTGGCACACAGATGGTACCTGGTTCCTTGGAGATCTGCTCAGCCTCCCTCAATTTCACAGTTTTTGAGGATCTGGATTTGTCCCTGAAATTCCTGTTATTTCCAAGGATTATTGCTCTAGGGTCTCCTCTGCCTGCAGTTCTGACTTTCCCACATAATATGTTCTTACCTTGCATCAACTCAGACATAGAGCTTATTTTTCATACTTGCTTATCATTGCGAGTTTTGAATAAATTTTTTTTTTTTTTGAGACGGAGTCTCGCTCTGACGCCCAGGCTGGAGTGCA